>NW_009211166.1:53909-68779 GCF_000690835.1 Fulmarus glacialis
GCAGGAACTAACACATCCCTGTGTTATCAACACTGTTTCCAGCACAAATCCAAAACGTAGCCCCATACTAGCTACTGTGAAGAAAATTGACTCTATTGCAGCCAAAATCAGCACGTTTGACAAGCTAAGCTTTACTGTTTTTTTCGTGCTTGTACCAAACAGCACCATTGGAGGAATCCAGAACAGATATTCGTGCTGTGTGACAGTCTTCCACCAGCCATATTATTTCCTGTTTATATATGGATATTAGGTTGGAAGCAGTGCTCACCATGTAGGACAGAAGGTGAAAACGTGGCCTGGCTTGGCACAGGGCCTCCTCAGAAATACACAGTCAGCTTCTGAGGACTGTATCAGACTTAAAGCATGTGGCTTTGCCAAGGTGTAACCACTTAAGGTTCTGGAGGTAGTTCCAAAAAATCTTGTTGATTCTGATGCAGTTGCCCTAAAGACAGTAACTGGGTGCAGGTTGTCTGCACAGGATTCCTGCTTAAAGCATCTGGCAAAATTGGGTATGAATCGCCAGAGCTAGCGTATTCATGCCTGTATTTTCAGAATCCTTCTCACCTATTCTGTCTGTTCTTAAATTACCAGCGTATCTTTGCCTGGGCTTTGGTGACTTGTTATGAGAACAGGACACCTCTAGTTTTGCTGGAGAGTAGCAGTAGGCTCTGTTGTAGCACAATCTCCAGTCCTAATTATGTTGGATGTAAAACCCAAAAGATTCCAACATTCCTCCTTGTCACGTGGATGTAGAGTTCAGGTGTTGGATGCTTTAAACTATGACCTAACCGTGCTGCCATTCAAGTCAATTCTAGGATGCTTTTGAATATAAAATTCGGGGTTGTTGATTTTTATGACTATAGAAGTTACATAAAATGATTTTTTAAGTTGTAAACTGAGTGGAGATCTCTTTATTTGAGATTTTAAACAAAAGGCAGTTGGTTTAATTGGGTACATGGGAAATTAATGAGAACTCTCTATAATGAGAACTTTCAGTGCAAGACCCCAGTGTGGTCCAGACTTCATTAAAGGGTGGTGAATTTTAGGGTCTCTTGGTAAAATACTGTCAGATCTATGCTTTGACTTTGTGTCTGAGGACGGCTGAGGGATGACTTCCATGGTTTGTGGTACTACTGTAAACATTCCAGAATATTTAATATTAATAATGTGCCTTCATTTATAAAATATTCTTAGCAAATGTAAATATAACTCTTTGAAATCCCCAGGTATAAGAAAGATTTTATTTTGTTAAATCTAAATCACTATTTTGTGATGAAATAGCATATAATCCTCTCAGTGAGCTTTCATGCTTAGAAGGGAAACAGCCATTCTGAATTGAATGCTCATATAGACCTCTTCTCTTTGCTATGTATTCAAACACCCAGCATCACATGTAAAAATAAAAATACTTTAAAAAGAAAAAAAGAAAACAGCAAAGCAGAACTAGGATAAACTGGGATGTACCTAACATGTTCATGATGGATGGCATCATTTGTAGAAGTAGGTGGCTTGTGGTCTTTCAATCAAAATTGTTGCGTTGCTCATCTCTGAGAGCAATGGTGAGTATACAACCTGTTAGCTTGTGTCCTGTTTATCATCTCTTTGCTTATTATGAAACAGGAGAGATGAACTGACATGCAGAAATTTAAGCATGTTTCTGTGTCTCTCTGTTCTCATTTTTAACTATTTTTATCGACTTTCTTCTGTTATTCCAGTCCTTTCTTACTGACAGTAATGGCAGCGCTGCTTCTCCTTGGTTTACATTTCCATTAGGACTTCCTTTCACGTTCTAGCCCACATCTAGCCCATTTTCATGGTCAGATGGTCATTTGGGCCAACCGCTTCCAGTCAGTCTCTTATCTCTCAGCATCAGTCTGAGTGGAAAACGGGGCAAGCCGGTATACTGGAATGTGTGTCCCCTCCCATGCTGTGATCCCCCCTGAAAATGCCTGTAATCATTGTTCTGTCATTTGAGGAAAAAAAAAAAAACAACACACATATATATTACCTTTATTTTTGAAGGCTACAAGTCACATCGGATTTCAATTTCTGAATTTTACATTGACAGGAGGCAGATTGCAGTGAAGACTGTAAACTGACAGTTTAGGGCAAGCATGCTATTGCCTGAGGCAGTCAAGAATGTAGACCACTCCATCCTTCTGACTTAGGACATTCATCCCTCCTGAGGTTCCTTGTCCTTTCTGATGATAGATTGAGAAAGACAAGCAGCACATGGGTAGACAAACACCTCACCCAGGCACTTGGTGCCATTTAACAGTTTCTTCCTGCATTTGACATTTTCGTTTCCCTTCTTCACCTCACTCATCACTAACTGTTTGGCTCTTGTTTTCTGTACACAACACTAATAGAGTATGACAGAATACAAATACAAGCTCCATTACTCATTTTATATGTTGTATATTCTAGCAAAATTATATAGGAAGCTTTACCAGCTGAATCATGAAAGGAACACTTGAGATTTAATTGACATTGACCTTATGCAACTATTATTCAGGATAAAGTGGTTTTTTTGTTGTTGACTTTTTTGGGTTTGTTTGGGGTTTTTGTTTGTTTGTTTTTAATGAAGCATAGATACCCAAGAATGTGCAGGTATTCAATTTATTGCTCTGTAATTCCTTTCCGAGTTTACTACAATCACAGTAGCACTATCAAAATACGCTTTGCGTATAAAATAATCTTCCAGGCTCTCATGCTTATTATATCTTATTACTGTGTTTTGCTCAGGTGGGATATTAATACAGAAGTTGAAAAGTATAGTGCAAAACAGATTCCTTTATAGACCAAATGTGTGAGTGTGCATGTATTTTCCAAATCAGTCTTCTGCGTGCTTCCTGAGAGGTTTGAGAAGATACAAGCTCATGTTGCAGAGGAAAGAGTCTTTAGGAGAGAATTTCTATGTATTTTTTGCATATTCTGTGACTGAGAGATGAGGAGGAGTTAGAATGTTGGCCAACTTGGTTAGTGGAGAAAGAGAAGTGCCTTGGTGATAATCTCAGTTCTGGTCTCTGATAGGGGCCAAGGCAATGCATGGCTTGATGTTCTTCATAGCAGTGTGAGGAAGTTCTTAGAAGAACTACAGCAACTATGTGAATCACTGCAGGAGATGAGTTCCTAATTGATGTATTCACCAAAAATCCTAGCTTTCATCTTTGATGCCAGTAAGCAAAAGATGCCTTTCCGTTGCTGTGCTGTTGACATCCAACCTCCCCCTCTGTTTCTTCTAGACCTTTTCTGTGAAGATCAGGGAAGAGGCTCTTCTCTTGCAAGTATCTTCAGTAGCTCATTGCTGATACTTCTCATGCTCTGAAATAAGGCTGGATTAAAATAGATACGATTCTAGTTGATAATACTGGTATACATTAGTGTAGCTTTTTGACTAACAGCACTAGTTCTGTGCAGAGATTTCAGCTTGAAACCTGTTGTTACTTGGGAAGGAGACCCTTAACTGGAAAGGACATACTAGAGATCTCGGGTAATTCAAATCACTGTCCATTTATACATGTTCAGCTTACACTTAGATTGAAGTTCACATTTTCATTTCTATTTCTGAGGATGATTTCCATTAAGAAGGAAATACTGAACTCATCAGAAATCTACGGTCAAGTGTTTTATCCCATGCAGTGAGCGTGGGTTTATCACTGAAGTCTTAATCTGGAAAGAGAAGGAAGGTAGTCTTTTGGAATAGGAAATAATCTTTATCTACTCAAACCCACTGAAAAGAAGATAGAAATGGCACTGGTAAGGGCAAATTAAAAGAAAATGAGGCTTCCAATGTTCCGCAGCTTCTCCCTTCAGATGCTCCAGTGCATGGTGTAGAACAGTTTGTGGAGCTGTGGTAATGCACTTTCTTTATGCAGTTCAGAGAAATTTAAATCGAGTTCTACAGGATTCTTTAAGCTGAGGGTGTCCACCTGCAGGCTGAAGACCAGCCAAACTGTAGTCTGCTCAGTTGTAAAGTGAGTGTGTGGTTTTTTGTATTGTTTTATATGGTTGAAAATAATGGGAAGTGTGAAAGCTAATCAGCTGAAGAACTTGGCAATATATGTTCATTTACTTAAGGATCATGAAGAGCTATAATGGTGTTGCTCTTTAGTAGCAGGACAAAAAAATGTGTCTCCCTATTGCCTTCTATCATTGTAGCCTCCTGACTGTAACATGGGCATGTCTCAAGAAATAATGCGATGATAAATTAAGCTCCTTAAAGTTGGTAAAGGTGTTTTCTTTGCTGCAAGAGATGGTTGTTCTTCCTTTGTATACAACACAATTAATGTAAAAACTTTTTTTTTTGGGGGGGGAAGTTGGTATGTGGCAAAATACGCCACTTTGACTAGGTCTTCATTTTCAGGTGTCTATGTATTTATGCTGTTTAATCCTCTTGCGCATTGAGCTGCTATGGGACAGATTATGAAGGCAGAGAAAAGTTTGGGCATTGTATAGATACTGCAGGCGTGTGCATCTTTCATTTATCTCTAATCCACCATTCTTGAAAA
Organism: Fulmarus glacialis; assembly: GCF_000690835.1. Classification (NCBI taxonomy): domain Eukaryota; kingdom Metazoa; phylum Chordata; class Aves; order Procellariiformes; family Procellariidae; genus Fulmarus; species Fulmarus glacialis. Next base: position 58,421 of record NW_009211166.1, read on the forward strand.
TATGAAAATTCTCATAATGTCTGTTATTACATTGGGAAATTCATTACACTGGGTTATGAAGCTCTGCTGACCACTGTGGCTGCTTTGGTTCTCCAACTTTATTTTATAGATAGAAACTGCGTATAAAATCATGTATGTTCCCAAAAAGGATGCTGCTATTGCATGTTTAGTATTAATGCAGGAAAGCTTTAGTTGAAATATATGAAAAGGAATATCATGAGTGTTTGCAGATACTTTACTGTGAGTTTAAAAAGAATAGTATGCTGGATTCCTTCAAGAAAAAAAATCGAAAGGTTAATTTTTTATAACCATCTATAATGTTACTCATAAATTTTCCAATTTCTCTGCTGCTTAGCTACAATACATTATTTAGAACATAAAAGATATTAATTTGAAAGACTGATCTCTAGAGATAAGTCAGCTTTCCTTTTTAATAAACCATTTAAAGTACAGGGTGCCTAGCAAGAGTTTTGCAGATAATATTTCTGATTGCATTAAAATAATTACTTATTTAAGGTTGTATTATTCCAGACGTTTGTACTCTGAGGAGGAGTGCATGACAGGATTTAGACTTCATATGTGATGATACAGCACCAGGTTCCCATATGGAAAATCTGTTTCTTCTGGTAAATGATTTGCTTTAGTTTCTAGTATTTATGTAGTAAAATACTGCATGCCATAACGTATCAAGCCTTCTTTGTGTTGACTGTCTTTTGGTTTAAAATATATCCCCCTTTAAGCATTTCTTCTTTACTTCATGACAAACATCAATTAAAAATAATTTTTTTTTTTTTGTCTACTGGATGTTTTTCCTCGGCTCTGCAGCAGGTTTATCCTTAAATGTATGTGAAAATGAGGGTAAGATACTATATTTGCTTAATCACGATACTCCGATCAGACTTGCATGCTTCTCTATATATGATGCACATATGTTTAACTTCCAGAATACAGAAATTTACAAAAATTACCCTCTTTATTAGATGAATAATATCTGGACAAGAAAGCAAAACCAGTCTATGTAAAAAAGAGAATTCTGAATTCTTAAGGAGGTAGGAAAAACTGTTGGTGCTTTATACTCCAAGAAGGTTTCAAGTATGTTTCAAGTATCATAGTTTTCTGTAGGCATATGAATCTCAGTACCCCATGCAAATAAAGCTTCTGTGAAGTTCTCAGGTATCAGAAGTTTGCCAAATTGATTTACTCTGTAACTGCCTTCATAAATAGTTCCCTATTTGAAGGACAAGGTTTATCTGCAATTATAAGCAGCTTCCATCTTCTTTTCGTTTGCTTAAAGCACTTCAGATCCAAAAATGTGTTGGAGTTTGCTTGCCCCTTTGTGTCTCATTTCAGGAGCTGTTGTCTTTCCTGAGTACGCTGAAGTGATGACTGACACTTATCTGGATCTTCAGTATCCAGTGCATCTCTGCTTTCTGAAATCTATCTGCTCCTATATGATTTCTAGCATAGGTAGTTGAAGACTGGCCAATACTTTTCTCAGGGAACAAGATAATATTAAACAAAGATCCAATTTGGTGGAGTTTTTCATGTGGAATAGCCAAATGAATGAAATTCAGGCTCTGCTCCTAGTTAAAATGTTCTCTTTGGTTGCTACACTTAAACGTTGGTGAGGTGTCCGACGCTTTTTCCATTGGGTGGGTGGAATCAAATGTTTCAGTTTCCTCTTTCAAAACTAACTCACGAGCAAGGAGTAATAACTTGGCTTCTCTCTTCCCCTTGTGTCTCCTTGCAGCTAAGACTGAGGAAGTGTGGGTTGGTGTAGGTAATAGAGACCAGTCTTGCCTAAGAAGTGGATGAAAATTACCCGTTTGCTTGTTGGGAAAGAGCTCAGCTGGTTCTGAGACAGACCAGAATGCTGCAGTGCTTTGTTTTTATAGAAATTGCATAGAAATGAAGGATGGTCAGCATCTGGCATGTGATATCCAGGCCACCTCCTAGGTCTGCTGCTCTTCTGCTGAAGCATTTTCAGTTGTCCAACCTGTGTCAGGTTAAAAGGCTGCTCTGTTAGAGTATTCTTGCTAACCAATTTTCGAGCAATGTAGGTTGTTTTAAGATTATCTAGTTTCTTGAATGGCCACTTGTTCAGTAAAGATGAAAAATCAATATTTCTGTAAGAAATTGCACACTGTTTGGTGCCATCTGTGTCTTTTATAAAACAGAAAATGTTTGGCATCATATGTTATATTTCCCATTTCAATTGCAATTGCAAGGTGATATCAGAGGAACAGAGCACGTTGCTATTTTTGGACTATATAACAGAATTGGCATTCACATAAAGTTAAGCCAAATTCCTCTGAATCATCTTTGCATTTAATGCTCTTTTTATACTGTCATTTGCTAGGATATGGCTGAACGTGGTGTCTTTTGGTCTTGTCATCTCTCCTCTTGACATGCCCTTTCTGCTAGAAGAGTATGAAATTGGCTAAGGTGTACCGTCAAGGGAATCATTACATGGAACAGCATCTCTTTCACTTTCTTTCTCATGCATTAACCTTGCCCATAGAAATTTGTTCCAGTTACTATATGTGTATTACTAATCTTGATGAAGTTTTCTTGTGGTGTGCCATTGGCAATAGATACCAGGGAGGAGTGGGTTAATGTGAAATGTGGATGCTTGCATTGTTGGTTGAGAATTCAAGTACAATGTTTGGTTTTGCTGCTTCTCCCTCCGTTCAAAATTAACTCGTTTTTCCTCATTTATATCACAAATGAGTGCTATGTAGCTGTGTTGTTTCTCCTTTTCCCTTCCCCAAATGGGTCTCTAGATTAAGAATCTTAAACGTTTGTTTCATTTACAATTAAGAGGATACTAGAGCTTCGATTTTGAAACTAGCTAGTGTATTTTAACGTTATAAGCAACTTAATCATATGCTTGGATATGATGTAACATGTTTATGGAAGGAGAATTTTATATGAGTAATCACTCTTGCAGCAAAATGGCAAACAGTAAAGGCAAGAAAGGACATCTGGAATTGTGTTCTCTGGCCGGTCACCTTTACTTTTTCATAAGGGAAGTTGAGCTACTTTTCAAATACATCAACAGCTTCCAAGTAGGGTAGGTATTGCTCACCGCCCGTTCCTGGCAGGGGTAATGGTTACTAAGTTTTGTTGTTGGTCCAGTAGCAACTTTGTTTGTAAGAAAAATTGGTATTTTTAGTATGTGTTCAGTAATTTAAAGCACTAGTAGGATGAGACTGCCTCTGGATGAAGGTAGGCAAGATGCTTAGTGTTACTGAAAGATCTTGAAAGGGAGAAGGTTTATACAGGTCTCTTCAGTGCATCAGAGATACAGTAGTCCAACCTCAGAAGGCCATGTTTTTGTTGGAGAGAAGTAAAAGTATATGGTAGGAGGAGATGGAGGATGTTAGGACAAGGGGAAGTTATTTTAAGGGGAGAACTTTGAGTCATTTTTTGTTATTTTAACCAGGCAATTTTTTTTTTTCTTCTTACATCTTTTACTCTGACATCAAATTTTGTGACCAAACCACCCTTTTTCTGCACAGGAGGAATACACGTGGTAGTTCTTGGCATACAATGGCTTCAGTGTTTGAAGCACATTTGTGTACAATTGAGATGGGTTTCGATAGCTGCTACAAAATTTAGCAACTCTCAGTTCTCCTCCCTCCTGGGGTTCCCTTGCTTACTTGTCTTACTCTTTCCCCTGGCATACTGACAGTGTCATCTGCTTCCTTCTCCGTCTTAAGGGAGCTGAGCTGTTGAGATATAATTAGCAAAATGTGGTGGGTGGAAGATGGAGCTATGTCAGTGCTTCGGATGGTTGTCAGGAACATGTTTCTTGCCTTTTTTTTTTTTTTTTTTAAATTTCTAAGGAACATTGTAGCATACTGTGAAAATAGGTTCAGATGTACAAGTGAAATACGGATGAAAAGGCAAACTCCAGTCTGTGAACTTAAAGTGCGCAGGAACACAGTAGACATATTTTTAAGATACACAGTGTAAGCAGAAAAGAATTAATAAATAACCTTGTAGGCTTTGAAAATACAATTTCTGTTGGTGGTTATTATTTCTGTTGCATCTTGAAGAAGAAAGAATAAAATGTACTATAAAGACAGTAAATGTGTTAGAAACAAACCAAGCTAAAAAAATTTTACTTTAAAGGCCAAAATTTATTAAAAGGCGCCAGTATTGTGAATGGATAATTTATGCATAAAGACTGAATTGTATTTTGCAGAACATCTTTTGTTCTAGTTTATCTCTTCATACAGTACTTCTCTAGTCATTAAGTATAGTTTACTTATGCTGGAAGACAAAGTACTGCGTGTTTACAAATCTGCACAATGATCTTGAGAGAAAAGAATCTGTAGTCCTATTGTACTCTTGCGAGTGGCTTTTTCGTCTTTGGTCAAGACTAAAGTTCACTGTAGACCGAAAGAGAAAAAAGGAAAGGGTTTTTGCATATTCCTGGGTTTTTTTAGTATGTGTACAATAAACTATTTCTTGGCAAAGAGGACTTTCAATAGAGAAATGGTATGTAATTGTTTTAAGTGATCCCCATATATTCTACTCGGTCAGAAAATAGATCACTGGAGTTATGAGTCAGATTTTTGTTTTTGAAACAATGTTGTACTTTTAAAACTAGTGCGGGATACTCATAATGGTTTGGGTTTGGGCTGTGCAACATAATTTGTATGCTGCTGGGAAAAAGAGGATATTGCCTTTACCAGAATTTAGTCTCGAGTGCCTTAAAAATTTAATCACTGTAAAGATCAATATATAGAGCAGTTAGTCAGTATTTTGCAAAGCTTAAAGGAAGTTTGGAGTTACAAGATGTTAATGAATTATTGAATGCTACTTTCGGGAGAGAGATTTAAATAAACTAAAAATATAAAAATACCTTTTTTTTTCTTTGGTAATGGAGTGCCTTGCTCTGTTAACAGAAGCTTAAAGTATCCTAAGGCTGAAAGACTGTTTGTGCAGAAGTCACTTACCAGGCATGGTTTGCGCTAGAATTATTTGGAATGATCATATTATAAATGCATAGACTTTCAGGGCTACATGTAAACTGCATGCCATCTCATAAATTATTCATAATAGCCCCCAGGTATAATTATTCAGAGAAGTGAAAATGAAGAAAATTATTTCCTATTAATGTTTGCTTATTCAGATAATCATTTTACTTATTTTTATTCAGTTTTTAATCCTAAATTATCTGAGTCCAGCTCATACAATGTATGTATACTTTGCATGCATTTTCTTTGTGACCTAAAACCCATGAAAGATGCATGAATTGTATGTGTTAAAATTTCTTCACCAAATTATATATTTTATTTCACTCTTCTATGTTGTGTTTTCAAACAACTTCTTCCTTTATCTCAAGTGCAGAATACAGACTTGCCATATTCTGACACGACCTGTAATGCATCAGAGGATTTCAAAAAGGTGCCGATGTTGATGAAAGTGGGGCTCTCCAAGCTGCCAGGTATAAAATATGGGTGTCATATATGGAAAATAAAAGGCCTCTGCATGAAATGGAATGTCAAAGAGAACAAAATTGCTTTAGGTCTCATTCTGCAAACAGCCGTATATACAAACGTTTTTACTAATGTGAGTAGTTCCATTGAATAAAATTAATCATGTTTGGTGTTTAAGATAAGGACTCAATCTTCCAACCTCTCCAAAACAAGTGCAAAATTTATTAGAGCTCTTTCTGTGCTTTGCAATAGCCAGTGTAGGCAATGTCCATGTTGCCTCTCAGCTGTTGTAAAAAGCACTACAGGAAGAAAAAGAAAAACAGGAAGATGATATATAAATTTTTTAAAATGCATTTTGCCACTCTGTTCTATGATTTTTATAGCATTTCTGTGAATGACAAGAGCCTTGAGTTGTCATTATATTTTTTGCAAGTATGACAAAGAGCTAGAACTAATTTTTAAATTGATTTCAGAGTCTGCTTTTTGCTTCTTTTGAAGCATTGTTTTCTATTTGTAGATAAAGCAGATCATGAAAAGTAAGTTCTTCAGTGTTGCAGTTGACATAAAGTCAAGCCCCACGACTCAGTCTAGCGAACAGGGGACTGATTTATTTCTTCTGACTTCGTGTGTTAAAGTCAGAATCTTGTGTAAGCCAGTTGTTTAGGCTTTTCCAGTTGTTAGTGGCAAGAGACCTCTTGCAGGGTCTCACTTTCATCTCACTTTTCTTGGCTACCTTTCTTAGTATGGGGTGAATTACCTTATAGAGTGGCCTGCCTCCTCTTTATTATAGAGAGAGTGTAAATGACTAACTTAAAATAAATAATGACTTTCAGAGAGCTGAAAAACAGCGAATGGTTACATTGGTATTTTTGCAGCTCAAGCCATTGGGAATCCTCTTCGGATACAGTGCTGCAGGTGTGCGGTGTCACCATCAGTGCTGTCATCACTGTCATTGTTGGACTCCAGTAAAGCAGAAATAAATGGGTGCTCTTTGCTTTTTCTTGATCTGTCCCTGACCCCTCCATTGCTTGAATTAAAATGCTGTTACCATGTAATTCTGTATTAGTAACTTTTGAAGGGGGGGAAAAAAAAAAATCATTCTTTACCTGTTAGTATCTACACAGACTAGTAAATAATTCAGTAACTCTGAAGAGTCTCAGTAACAAAAATACTAAATTAATAAGGATATATAATGGTCTTGGGAAAACGCTGTTTTGTGCATAAGTCTTATTATAAGTAGGTTTCGTCGATCAGTTTGAAGTTGATACCTGTTAGCCCATAAAAACGCTTACCTGTGAATTTCAAAATTCTGAAACTATTCACTTCAGTAATTTTAAAGTTAATCAAAAGCTTCAGAAGGAAAAAAACAGATTGATATTTCAAAACGGAATGGATCACCTTGCTGTAGCCCTTGTTTCTTTGCTGACTGAGACAATCTCAGTTTAGCAGCGGTAGATTTGAATCCCCTTTCTTGGGGAGAGGCTGTGCTTAGCTCTCCATGGCAGTTGCAGTAGGAGGGCTGCCAGATGTAACGGTGCATTTCTGCTGTGGCCAGCATTAGGTAGGGCGGCACTGCATCCCTGAAACCACCAACTCCTGCATACTTCAACAGAGGAGAACATAAATGAGGATCAAAAAAGACTGCATGATAGAAATCCATCTGGCTCTTACATCTTTACCTCATCAATTATAAACTGCTTGTGTTTGCGTTTAGGGACCTCAGCAACCCCTTACGATACATCTCCACCCTGTGCTGTCTTCTCTCATTCATATAGACAAGCTGGTGCCAACTTCCATCATCGGATGAGTAGAACTGTGGATGTCAGTTTGTGTGATAGTTTATCCATCTCTGTTCACTCCATAAACCTAATTGTCAGTAGATGGCTGTCGTCCAACTTGGATATGAAAATATGAATGTAAATAAATAGAAGAGTCACAGAATTTCCTGCTGGCAGTGAGATTCAGACACTTTCTGTAGAAATATCTTCAAACTCCTGGATCCCTAAATCAGTTAGAATCATAGAATCATTAAGGTTGGAAAAGACCTCTAAGATCATCAAGTCCAACCGTCAGCCCAACACCACCATGCCCACTAAACCATGTCCCTAAGTGCCTCATCTACACGTCTTTTAAATACTTCCAGGGATGGTGACTCCACCACTTCCCTGGGCAGCCTGTTCCAAGGCCTGACCACTCTTTCAGTAAGGAATGTTTTCCTAATGTCCAACCTAAACCTCCCTTGGCACAACTTGAGGCCATTTCCTCTCATCCTAGTTGACTCAGATCTGCTGAATTCTGCAAACGTGGAGCTCTTGGGAGCAGACAAGCTGTTCCAGTCCGGAATACCGACCACTTTCCACTGCGTCTTTACATTTCATTTGTGTGAGGCCAAACCCCAAAATTACCATTAACAGTATGAACTGGGTCACGCTTGCACTGTGTGGTATGACCAGAGATAAATACAGAAGGAGTGTGGATCCAGGGGTCACATCTGATAATGTCTAATACTCTGCTCAACTCCACCATCCCTGAACGGTGTTTGTGAAACGGTACAGGATTCTGCCTTCTCCTCTTATTTCATAACCTTTAGCTGATTTTTCCTCCACTCCCTGCCCCATCTCCTCCTTCCACTCACTGCTTTTATCATTTTACATATTTCTAAATTTTTTTGAATGCTTGATCTTAGCAGAGTTTTGTTAACGGTGTCTGTGTTTGCAGTGCGTTGCATTACAGCATTTGAGAGCTTTTCAGTTCACATTTCTCATGTGGGTGTAGATGGAAGCAGGATACAGAATCAGCCTGGCATGTAGTCAGGTAGTTGATGTATTTTTTTGTTGCCAAATGTTGGGGTTTTTGCTGATATCAGGATTTGTCAAGTTGTCCCTTTTGATAAGTATTGTGATAAGTTCCCAATATTGAACAGGCTTGGTCTGCTATTGAGGATGGTGGTTCTTGAACAGGGACTCCACAACTGTTCATATTCTGTTGCTTAAGCTGATACTGTGAAGGATATTAGTAAACTGATTTTTCTTGAATGAATGATATCTTGTTTCTCTAGTACTGTTTTCTAAAGTCCATTTTAATAAAATGTCTTACTTTTGTCTGAGTTGGTCGGGTTTCCCAGCAGAATTTTACAAACCTCTCTGTAAAACTTCAAAAGTTAAAAATGTGAAACTGTGTTAGGACATAAAGAACAACTCAAATGTGCATCTTTAAAAAAAAAAAAAAAAAAGAAGTCATTCAAGAACTTTGATGGAAACACATTCCTAAGTTTAGGAAAAGAAAGAAAATAGTTTCTCAATTCTTTTCCTTAAATAAAAACCTTTAGGGGGAAACAAAAGATACTAAAAAAACCACAAGGTATGAGAACAGTTTTTTAGTTTTTTTCTAAACTTTAACGAAATGTGAAAGTTCATCCTTAGGCATTAAAATCTTACTGTGTCTTGGTCCGGTATCTCTCATTTGTCCACTTCTTTTGCTTTCCTCTTCACTTTAACAAGTGATCACATGTGCACCAGCTAAATGTCTGATAAATCTCCAGGCGAAGCTGGGTTGACTTGTATGGAACTGACTTTAAAAATATTTGATGGAACATTGCTTCAGTCTCTGAATACTTGTCAGCTTAGATTTATTACAGCTGCTCCCATTACAAAGATGTGCACTTTGGTCCTTAGGGATCTTTCTCTCTCTTTTGCTATATAGTCCCAGCTATTGCGGTGTCACAGTCGATCAATTATTCACTTTGACACTTTGAGTCCAGCAGAACGTTGGTAGAGTAACTTATCACCATAACTTCCTGATTACTTTTCCTCTTGTATGTAGGAATTTTTTTTTTTTTTTTTTTGAGTGAAAGCACTTTTTTTTTAAGAGGATGGGTGCATGTTACATTTTATTCATTTTGGGGAAAAAAGCTCCAGTGTCTTCTGAAGGATCATATAGTGTGTATCAGTGAAATAAATGTGTCGAATATCAGTAAGTCTCCTTAATATGTATCTTATTTATATCTGATTGTATTTTATGTAGTCATAGCCCAAGTTTCTGTATGCATAGGTGGGTAACTATCTATGGTTGTTGGGGGAATAGGAATGATAAGAGATTACTTTGGAAGATCTTTAATAAATATATCAATCTTACGAAATTATTTTCTTAAGGATAACTTGTCCTTTATTTTCAAGACTTCCAACAGGAAATTCAGAGTTTGTATAAAATTATAGCCGGCATGCTATCGTGGCTTAACCCCAGCCGGCAACTAAGCCCCACACAGACGGTTGCTCACTTCCCCCCAGTGGGATGGGAAGGAAGAGAATTGGAAGGGTAAAAGTGAGAAAACTCACTGATTCAGATAAAGACAGTTTAACAGGTAAAGTAAAAGCCACACACGCAAGCAAAGCAGAACAAGGAATTCATTCACTACTTCCCATCGGCAGGGGGGGCAGGGCTCCATCACGCGTAACGGTGACTTGGGAAGACAAACGCCATCACTCCGAACGTCTCCCCCCCTTCCTTCTCCTTCCCCCAGCTTTATATGCTGAGCATGACATCATATGGTGTGTGATATCCCTTTTGCCAGTTGGGGTCAGCTGTCCCAGCTGTGTCCCCTCCCAACTTCTTGTGCACCCCCAGCCCGCTCGCTGGTGGGGTGGTGTGAGGAGCAGAAAAGGCCTTGACCCTGTGTAAGCACTGCTCAGCAGTAACTAACACATCCCTGTATGATCAACGCTGTTTCCAGCACAAATCCAAAACATAGCCCCATACTAGCTCCTGTGAAGAAAATTGACTCTCTCCCAGCCAAAACCAGCACACATGCCATACTGCTGTGTAACTGTGATTTGTAAAATAAATATTCTTAAAGATACTTTTTAACCGTCTGTAAATACATATAATCTCAGTGGATTCTGATATCAGCAGG
>NW_009211166.1:68823-92579 GCF_000690835.1 Fulmarus glacialis
GTCCTTGGAAGGGTATAAGCAAAATTGATAACTTAGTTACACATCTACTGTTGATGATAATGCTACGAATAAATTGTTGTTTAAAAATCCCCACAAAACAACAAAAAAACCCACCCAAAAAAACCCCAAACCCCACCAAACTTCTCCTTAAAAAAAAAACACCAAAAAAACCCAATGCTTCAGACTTACAGAGTGGAATCAATTGGAATAAATTAACAACAATTTTAATTAAATTGGAAACCTTTGAGCAGTTATATACAAGGAAAAAAATTATAGCCAATGTATTACCATATTTTTGTCTCAGGTGGTTTGAGAAAAACTTCGGTAGTCAAGGTTAAACATGCAGTAAGTATATTTATTGACTCTCAGTAACATAAAAAAGTATATTCTCTAACGTCTTGAGTGGAAGTATCATTTAAAATTTCAATCAGCATCTCTTCCCTGCCCTCAGGACAAAATCCTTCCCTCTCCCTTTCCCTGCATCTATACAGGAAAAGTGTAGGTCAAAACTGCAGAACCTTTTAGTGTTAGTGGTCAGCTGTGCTATTTAAAGTTTTTCTAAGTGGAGCCCCGTGGAGTTGGTCATTTATCACTTTAAAGTGGGTTCAGTTAGCACTATGAGGTCAGTTAAACGTTTTTTCAAGAATTTTCTTCTTTTCTCAGCCTTGGGGTAAAAGAATGAAAGTTGACTTGTAATCAGCCCTTGTCAGAGAAACTGCAGTTGACAAACTTGAAACCAGTTATGATCCTGACACACAGCACTGAGCCATCCTCCGCTTCATGAACAACGGAGATTTAGATTGACCCACTTTTCCTTTATCTAACACATTTCTGATTTTCTTCTGTTCAAACAGAACTAACTGAAAATTCAGTTTTGGGGAGAAACTAGGTGAGTTTGTTCTGGAGCCAAATGATTTTGATTGCAAATACGTTCTTGTATATTTTTCTCAAGATATTTACTCAATGCTTTAGACTTTTATCCTGTGAATAAAAGAATGAACACACAAGACATATAGAATAAAGGATTTTTTTTCCTTAGTTTTACTGAATGAATGTCTTCAGCAAATATGATAAATTCAAGGATTTCAGCCCACAGAGTAAAGCTGAGGCAAGGTGGAAGAGAAGGAATCAGATCTTGCATACAATCTGTAAAGCTGCAAGAAGAAAGCTCTAATGAGGAAATGGAAATGGAGGAAGAAGTACCAATATTAACAGCCTTTTACAGTAAACTTTGTCGTATGAATTCCCTCTCCTCTGAAGAGAGGGAAATTCTTACTAGAATGCATCTGTTACCTCAGAGGAACCTGGGATGAGGAGGACAGGTGATCTGTAAGGTAACCGGACCATTTGAGAGTTTTTATAAAACACTAATAATCTGAATTTCAGCTGAAAATGTAACGACTGCCTGACAGACTGAATTTTATGGTGTGAAGCCCTGCTTGTTAAGCAACCACAGCATCCTAGGCAACCTTCAGTTTCGCTGTTGTCCAGAGTACGGAGCATGCTGTGGGCTGGATCGGGTGCCCAGCACAAGCTTAGGAACTACTGATGTACCCCCTGGAAGTGCGACAGTGGGCCGTTTAGTGTTAGTGTGTTCTCAGTGGTGAGCATTAAGATAACTATCACCGTATTTTCACCAGCTTCTTTCAGCCCACAGTTATTATTTTGGATAGGTATTGAATCAAACCCGTTGTGTTGATTCTGAGAAGGCATGTGATGTAGTCATTTCCCAGTCTTCGTTGCTTCTGTGCTGTGTAAACTGGTTCGTTGTCCTTGAGTTACAGGTACCTTAGGTTTTCTGTTGTATGAAATGCACTTCTCTTGCATAGTTCTTACCCGCGTTAAGAGCAGGCTTAGCTGACCCCCTGTGTCATGTTTACATTTTACAGCTGTCTCATTTTTCCACTAAGATTTTAATTGAAACTTCTATGCTCACAAGATTATTTTAATCTATTTAGTATCTTAGCAGACTTTTAATTTTGGGAATGTAAAACTGTGCTTTAAGGTTGATTCATTTTATTCTCTCAGCTGAGTTCAGATTGCTATTTAGGGAAAGGCTTCCAACCACTGGATAGCCTCTGCAGAGAGCAGGGTATTTCCTGTGGGGTTCTGTGTTCATATTATTGGGCTGGAAGTTCTGAACTGGACTCAACCCTTTTCTCCATTTTTAAAAAACTCCAACTTGCTGCGTTATGTTCCTTGATGTTGGCTGGGTTTTTTGGCTGTTGTTTTTTAATTCTGTCTAAACCACCTTTGGGAGCTAAATGAAGGCTTGGCTTCAACCACAAATGGTTTGTGACCCAGTTTGGGGGGAGAGGGAAGAAAGAAATTATTCCTGTCCAAATACGTGATTCCTAAGCACAAGCATTTCTTACGATTTGAAGACTACAATATGGATTTGATGGTGTCCAAAAACTTACTGGGCAAGGCATTTCAAGTTTGAAGTTCTTCAGAGTGCATTTAGTTTCTTTTAGGATCTGGGACTATGAAATTATTTTTAAATGACTATTTCAAGCCACTGAGGGGCTTTTACAGGTCTCTGTAGTACTATTAACTATCATGGCTTATTTCAGTTGTGCAGATGAAGTTAGTAGTCAGCCAAGAGGAATGATGACAGAAATTTTTGGAGTGGTATATTTGTCAGTACTTAGCATTATGAAGACAAAAGTTGGTATATAGTCGACTTAAATCTGAGCTGTTTTTTCAGCTCTTTGATGTGAGGAGCAGGTGCTCAGAGCTTCTTTGGATATGCTTGCAAGGCAAGCATAATTAGATAATAATTCATCTGCTATTTGTGTAACACTCTATAGAGTATCCTGTAGACTCCTGTGCTGGTGTTTTCTGTAAAGAGTTTGTTTACTGTCCATTTTTATACCTGTACTGTAAGTTTCAATTGCTTCATGCCTAGTTTAAAATCATAATTCAGTAAATCAGTTTTGGATTTCACACGCAGGCTGAGCCAGTGTTCAGACAGAGTATTGTTCAAAGAGATCAGTGCTGTCTGAATGCTGCTTGATTAATGGAAGTGACCGAGTACATGGCGTTAGATTTCACTTTGAACCTTGTATCTAATTTGGCCTTTTCTTTTCAGTTAACACCCCCCCCAACCCACCCACAATAAATAACAATATATGTGAGGTCTTGACTAAACAGTTTCATTTGAAAAGGAAGAGCCATTCATTTTCCCTTCCGTAGAGCTCCATCAGTTGAAGGCCTCCCCTCGGCTTTCAGCAGGTTGCCTGTTGAAGAGCAGGTGCTGAAGTATTAAAGCTGTCTTTCATGGATGGTGTAGGGGGTTGTCCACATGTTCAGGGGTCATGCTAGTTATCGTACTTACAGGTGGAAGGGAAGGCTTTTCCCCAACTTCCAGTGGCTAATAATGGGTGAGTATTGCTGGGATATGTTACTTTGCTAACCGCCGCAGGTTTTGTGGCAGTGTGTTGCTTATTCAGTTCTGTGCCTTGGTCATTAGTGCCAGCCTTCATAAACTTTCCGGAGTTGCAGCTAGATTCATTGTGAGCCACACTGATTGTATGCTGTCCATCATCTCTTGAATACGCAATATAAAGACTGGTCTAATATTTAACCAGTCAGCAGGGAGAAAGGTCCATTTTATGTAATTTAAATTTTAAAGAAATGTTCAGAATTAATTGCCTGGAGTATTTAGGGAAAGCAAGGAATGTAAAAATGATGGACCGCTTATCATCTTCCCCTTTGGCCTGTGCATGCTAAGTAGGTGAAAAGTACTCTGTCAAATAAAATCTCTTGCGGATGGGCGTAACAGCAATTTTGTGCTTGCATATTCAGCATATTTAAAAATGGAAGGTGAGCTGAAGAGCCGTTTGGAAAGTTACTGTCATCGTCAGTGGTAGACAATTAGGGGAAGGAGAAGAGAGGTTTTGTACTTAACGGGAAAGTACTGATACTTTAGATGTCTGGCTGTAAGGCCATCTACTATTCATTCTGTCTGATTATCTGGCATCTTTCATAATCTTTAATGTATCAGTCCTCTAGAACTCTTTCAGGAGAAGTGCTTGTACTATGAGTTTTTAAAATCTGAAGCTGAGGTCTAAAGGGCTAACCTCAGAAAATCTTCAAGGGTAACAGTGTCATCTAGAAAAGTGAGATATGGGTATTTGCATATTTCAAATGAATAACCGTATACATTATGTAGGCTGCTTATTCTGCAGTGCTTAAGTGCTGAAGTCCGGTTTAGGTGCAGTTACACTGGAATGAAAATGCTTTTGCTAACAGTTGATTTTCCTTGCTGAATGGGTATGTAAGTATATATCAGGGCTTTTGCCTGCAGAGCTACCCCAGAAAAACTTTCATCTCTGATTTGCCTGGCGGGCGTGCAGGAGGCATGTTGCAGTGTGCCATACTGAGCTGCAGGTTCCCGAGTCCCTAGTTGTACCCATTTGTGTGTTTATTCTCTGTACTTTTGGAAAATCAGGAACAAGTGAGAAATTATTTTGATTACGCTGAAATAAAGATTTGTGCTTTATCCCCACAAATGAGTTGCAGAAGCCAGCTTATACATTTAGTCAGCTAAGGGTTCTTTGTATACTTAAGATCTTGCACATCTTTCACCTGTCTCTGAGACCCAAATTTAAATCCAGCACTCAAGGATATCATGCGGATTTCTACACTTGCTGGTGGATTGTGGTTCCATAAAACAATGAAAAGATTATGCTTATCCATGCTTATTCCATCTGTAACAGATGTAATATTAATAACATATATTTTTTTTTACTTAAGTCACTCAACTATAATCCAGTGCAAATTAACTGAAGTTAGAAATAGCCTTTATTTTAGCATTTCAGAGCACATGAGGTAAGAGAATGCATCTGAATTATTATTGCTTGTAGAAGATACTGAGCTAGGTACATTCTTTTTTGCATACAGCGTGATTTTCAGTGAAACAAAATCATGTTGCAACATGTTCTTTCCACAGAGATAGGCTTCTTGGCACATTGAATGAAGTGTTCCTTTGATGGCTTGCTTTATTTTTTGTGATGCAGAATTTTGGGCTTTAAATGCATAGTATTAGGCAGTGATAGATGTTTTTTAGGCTCTCACTTAATGCTATGGAAAATTCCCTCAACTGTGGAGACTTTTCAGTAGTTAAATTGTTAGCAGAGTTGTCTCTTGCAGCTTCCTACACCATTCTCCACTTTATGGGATAGAAAACATGTTGGGAAGGGAAATGAGAGTGATAACTGCCATTGTTTCCAACTGATGACCTGGTCCAGGTTAAGTCTGGCTAGCATCTCACATGTACTTTAAATTTCGAAGATTTTCCCAGTTGTTTGTAATTGAAAAGCACTCTACTGGTGCTCAGATAGATCAGCATGGTCAGCTGAAGTTGCTCACTTATTAATTTAAAGTAAGTATGTATTTTTATCACTAAAGAATTATCTGTGAGTTTCTGTTTTGAAGCATGTGTGAAAGGAAATGTGGTCCACAAATACACAACATTTCTCCTCTGTTATTGAATCTGTTGGTTAGACAGATCTTGGACATTAGCACAGATACACTATATTACGGTTAGCATAAACCATTTAATTACTGTCCTAAATTTCCAAATTGGTCTGTAGATGAATGCCTTATGTCATCAGCAGCTGAAGTGAGGTAAAATGGAAGGCTGGTACAACAGGAACACAGATTTGTAACTCTGTAGCACTAGAATGCTTCTCTAGATTTGCCATTTTCTTAAGAGAATTTCCTTTAGAAGTAAAACTTTAGGTATTATTTTGAATATGTCTTAGCAGAATAGTAGTACAATGTATATAAACAACAAACAGCATTTCCAATGTCTGTGTGCTGTGCTGAGAATATGGGTATGTTACTGTCTGCTTCTTGTAATAGGATTGCATATATGTTTAGCGAATGCTTTAAAATAATCCTTTTTTATTATTTTGCAATATGATAATGTTTCTTTTTAAATTAACAACGTGTGTTTAACATGCATTTTTCAAGAGTCAACAACTTCTGTGAAAGCTATCATGGTGTAATAGCATTGTATGAAAAGCTCCTTTTCTTCATAAACCCTTATATTTAATCCCTCAAAGCGGCAAGCAACATGCTGGCCAGAGAATTAACTTCAGATTGAAGATAAAGAAGAGGCCAAAGTTAATGACAGCTACAGAAAGCTGAAAGATATAATGTAATTCAAGGAGGAGAGTAACAGCTTGCAAAACAGGTTGCAGTATTTGCTTTATGACAAATAACTAGTGATAAAGAAAGTGCATTTTCTGTGTCTACAAAAAACCACATTTTCTGGTAAATAGATTCTTAAACTAATATTCCTGTGACCATGCAGGAAATAAGTTAGACGGGTTATGTTTGGGATGATACTGACTAGCTATTTGACTTTAGAATGTAAATATAATGCTGTATAATATAAAATTAATCACAGTGGTCAGACTTAAAGTTTCTATTTCATATTATGAGATATTCTAATAGAAAGGAAATCTGTTTAATAGGAAAATAAATAAATCTTATTTGCCATTGAAACTCAGAATAGGAGATACCATATTATTAAAAGTCCCCAAAATACTATGATTTTCACTACTTTAACCATGTTCCCACAGAAACATATAGTAAATATTCTGTAAGGTACAGGTACTTATCAATTGTTTTAAGTCCTGTTTCATCAGATGCTTTAGTTATGTATGAACCGCAGTGAGTTTCTAAAAATTGATGTGATGCCTCAAAATATGCCAGAAGTTGAAGACGGTAAGTCACACAGGAATTCACAGCTGTCTTGAAAAGATTAATTTCTTCCTATGATCGTTTAATATAATCTGATTGGGGTAATATAAAATACAGTATGCATCACTTAGCAGTCAAGATGTGAAAGAATTGGTCAGGTCTGTAACAGATATTTTAAAATAAGCGGTGTTGTCATTTGGGTGTTATAGGCAAATCCTGGATCAGACACTGTTGTTGGCCTATGTTCTGCCTCTATATAATTCACAAAATCCCAGAATGGCTGAGGTTGGAAGGGACCTCTGGAGGGCACCTGCCCCAACCCCCCCGCTCAAGCAGGGCCACCCAGAGCCGCTTGCCCAGGACAACGTTCAAATGGTTTCTGAGTATCTCCAAGATGGGAGGCTCCCCAACCTCCCTGGGCAATCTGTGCCAGTGCTGGGTCACCCTCACAGGGGAAAACAGTTCCCTGATGTTCAGAAGGAACCTCCTGTGCTTCCGTTTGTGCCGGTTGCCTCTGGTCCTGTCACTGGGTACCACTGAAGAGGGCCTGGGTCTGTCCTCCTTGCAGCCTCCCTTAGGTTCTTACAGACATTGATTGGATCCCCCTGAGCCTTCTCTTTTCCAAGCTGAACAGTCCCAGCTCTCAGACTTTTCTCATAGGAGAGATGCTGCAGTCCCTTTACCATCTTTGTGGCCCGCTACTGGACTCTCTCCAGTATGTCCATGTCTCCCTTGTACTGGGGAGCCCACAACTGGGCACAGTCTGGTGTGAATAGCTGGAGATAGAGGGGGAAAAATGGTAATTTCCAACTTGTTGGTGATGCGGTAACACTGAAAGCTATGGGGGAGAATCTGAGGTTACGAGACCTTTCCTCTGCCCCAGCTCAGCTCTTTGCTTCTGTCATGGGCTTCCAGCCTGAGATTTGGGAAGATTCAGGAGTTTTTTCAGTTCCTCATGTCATCTTTGTATCTGACTTTCACTTGGGATGTGAATCAGTGCTGCAGGAGGCTGCTTCGTTACAGAAGATGTGTACCTTTGTCCTTACTTGTAGATTCATCCTTAGTGGCGCGGTGCTGCTGTGTACCCGTTCCTCTGTGCGCCTCTAAGGTTGGATTTGATTGTGTTCTGCACACTTACTGTGGGGGGAAATAATGCCAGGCTCCCTGCAATAAACCATAGTTGCTCCTTAAAACATAGTATAAGTCCACAGTAGCAGTGTTCAGCTTGCATGGGTACAGCACTGTCAGGGTAAAAATAAAATAAAAATTTTATTTGGAAAATGTACACAAAACCTACTGGAACCATATGATGATGTAAACACATAACAATATTCAAGCAGTGCAGCTGCCAAGATATTTTCACACGCAGAAAGAAGGACACTTTCATCAAGTCTCCTAAGAATTCTTTGCATCACATTGCACTGAGAATACAGGAACTTTGCCCAAAATACTATTTATTCTGCTGAGAATAGAAACAGGGCTTTTACGTCTTCATAGTTTACATAGGGTATCTGTGTACCACAGTTTGCTAGAAAATTCATCATTAATGCTGCATTTTAAAATAAGAGTTAGAAATTATCTAAAAATGACATAATTTAATCAGCATCATTGAAACCTCTTGGAAAATGAAGCCAATACAAGTCTTAGGAGTTAAGTGGGGCAGTTTATTAAAACAAATGGAAGTGATCAATTCCAAGCTTTCCCAGTCTCAGCCAGTATTTTAGAGCAGGAATAAGCACTACATAAGAGAACACTTTAATGACAGAATCCTCTTATCTCAGAAACCAAGTAATAAAAGTAGTCATTATTGTCTGGATGCAGCTAGCTTAGCCTTGGCATACAGTACCACAAATAGGAATCTGCCTTTTTAAAGAATGGCCGGCTGGTTTAGTGCCACATAGGCCAGGAGGGAGAAAGCTGCGGCTTTTTGTGTACACCTTCCTTCACGGTTCAAAAGGTAAAAGGCAGTAATGACGCTTTTGAAGAATTCATTAATATTTCTTTTGTAAACTTTTAACGCAGCTTACTCGAGGCTCTTACTGAAATAGTTACAATGATTATACTCGGTAATGGAAGATTGGTGTGGTCTGTTTTAGAAAATTCAGAATATTTTTGTTGAGGAACTGGTGAAAGCATAGGTTTGTTGAATATTGTATGAGAACAAACAGAACTAGTCTGTGTCTGAATTCATCATGTCTTGATCCTGTGAAAAACCTTGTTTGGGAAATGTTTCCAGACATGGCATAAGCTACCTATTTCTTTCTGATGGATTTCAGAGTGGTGAGTATTGGCTTCTCTCTCAGTCCTCTTAAACTGAGATGTTTAAGCTCTACTGTTAAGCAATTTTGAAAGGAATCACAGATAAAAAGTTTTTTAACAGAAATTGGTGTGTCACATAGCACTCGGTCAATTTACCTTCAGAGAATGTGGTGGGGTTCATGTTTTTTCTCTCATTACTTCAGCCTTTAGATCTCAATTAAGCAAAATAGTCTAGCACAAGCATACTGTTGTGTGGGCAGTCCTGTCAAAATAAGGATGCTCTTTAGATCCTAAGTAAGCACGTGTTTATATACTATGTTAGTAACGTGGAAGGCTTTACTTGAAGAACAGAGAGATCAAGAGGTAGTTCTTCAGCTGGAGGTGGTTCTCCTCTCAGAGAAGACACAGAAAATAATACTGTGGAGCTATTTAAAATGGTTTTATCCACTCTGTGTAATCAAATATTCCTAACACACAGTTTATTGTTTTCCACGAAGAGTAGTCAGTACTGTTTTCTCTTCCCCTGGCCCTTCTCTCCTTTTCTTATAGTCAACATACAAGATTTAACATTTTTATTTTGCGTGGTGTGAATATTTCAAAATACAGGTCAATGGCCTAGGCTGCGGGAAGACAAAGCTCTGTCCGTGCCTCCAGTGTGCCACTTTGCACTCCTCCTCCCTTGCCATAGCATACTTTGAAGGTGGGCCGTGAGGATTAGCGGGGACAAAGGGAAAAAGTTTGCCTTTGAATTTCATTTACCAACGTGTCAGCTTTGACCTAGGTCATGGAATCATTCACCTGAGACTTAGAAAAGCCCTTACCAGTGCTGTGCTGGGCTTTCTGCCTTGTCTGTAAGGAGCTGACTCCCTTTGTGAGTTCAGACATACTGATGCAGACTGTAATCCCCAGTGTCATCTCTTTCCTGTGACTGGTTCTAGGCTTCAGCCACACTTTTCTAGAAGAAAAGACAGGGAGTTTAATGAATCTGCACAATTAAAATTTTGGCTTAAACGTGCAGCATTATTTTTTTATTTCTGAGCTTGACGATCCTCTGTTTAGAGTCAGATATAGCAATGGTGTCTTAAAATCTGCAGTGTCTGTAATACCTACCTACTTGAACTTCCTGAATCATCAGAAGCATTTGATACGTTTCTCCTAATGTCTCCCCTTCCAAAATACACTGTCCGTATTTTGCTGAAACGGTTCCGTTCCAAGTCTCTTGAGCTTTTCTTAGTCCTTTTCTTTTGTATCCTTTCATCCTACCAGGAAGAAAATAACCTGCCAAGTTATTAGCACAGTCTAGGTTAAATAAAAGCACCTTATCATCAGGACATTTCATATGCCTTGATACGAATGACAGCATTGGCACCGATTCACTTCTTTCACTTAAATGCTGTGGTTCTTGTTAACAGAGTTCATGTGATGAGCAAACTGAGATGTTCAGAATTGCAGATGATCCTCTGACTTCTTTCACCTTTATTCTCTCATTTGATGGGGCAAGCCCTAGTACATTCTTCTGAGATATTGAAGTGATTTTTGTAATACGTGCATCGCTTGGAAACGTATACTTCCTTATTTCTTACAAAACATAATTATTGCTTCATTAGTAAACTATAGTCATGAGATTTTGCCATGGGTGGCCAGTTAGTACTGGTTTTCTTGTTTGATCATTAACTGAATGTTGTAGTTGGACAAACATTTTGCTGTCTTAAATGCCTAAAAATACTTAGAGAAGTTCAAAACCATTAACTGTTTTGGATGACCTTGAGTTTACAAAAGCACATCCAGTGTGCTGCATGTGCTTTTGTAACAGTCTCTGGGTTTTTTGCCATGGGAATGGGCAGCTGTATGTGTGTCCACATGTTCCTGTTCAAAACATTTGTCCATGGTTATACAAATAAAACGTACAGTGGTGGGACATCATTATTGCAATTGTGTGTTTTTATAAATGATTTTCAGTTATGGTATTAAGTTGCAGAATAACAATATGAACAGTGATAATACTATTCGGGAAGCTGCCCATTTCACGTACTTCACGTAGGCTGTGGGGAAGTTTTTTTATTTCTGCATGTGCTGAAGCTTTTGTTCTATGTGATGAAAATGGTGGCGTTGCATATTACAGTAAATATGAGTCGCTTCCTGATTTTCAATTAAGAAGACTTCAGATTAGCAGTCACTTAAGTTCCTACTGATCTAAGCGACTTTGGCTTAATTTCAGTCCTTCAGAAGTCAGTAGTTAAAGTGACTTTTACATTATTCTTACTTTTTTTAAAAATGAAAATTGGTTTCTAAATGGCTAGGTCCTGCTTCTTAGTGATGGGGTTTAATGTTGCTAGGTAGCCATAATAATTAATATGTTTGTGCAATATATGTAATATTTTTGTGTAATGTGTAGGAAAGCTATTATCACTAAGAACTTGTCAACGCTATTGATAATTTATCTGAAATAAAATAACGTTGGCAGAAATATTGGCATGACACCTATTACAGCTTAAGAAATGTTTATTTTTAATATAAAATCAGCTCCTGCTTAAATTCCTTTCTGTGTGCCCCATACAACATTGACAGCACTACTAATATTTGAAATTTCAGGCATCAGCAGTAGTTGTGTACCGATTTAATCACTTTATTGTTAGTGTTGACATTTAACGTGATAATTTAAAAACCCCAAGAGAGTAGTATGAGCCGATGACTTCTTCTTGAGCAGGCTTGTTTGTCAGTGTAGAAACTGTTCACGTCTTACGATATACCTTCCAGAATCTGCATTCTCTAAGATCACATCTGCAAAACTCAAGCTTTTTGGATGCAAATTATTTAACCACATTTTTTGCCTAAGCACTTTTAATATTCAGTTTAGTTGATGGGATAGTATCGTAGGTAAAGTAAGTATTGAATCTTGACTTCCCAGGTTAGAAATTCCATTGTGCATCTTTCTTCTCATACCTGGTTGGCAACCGGCCTATTGTGTACAGTTGAGTTTTGATTCTTTGAAGCAAGAAAGAGGTTATATCTTATACAGTGTTACATGATATCGATAACACTGGTAATTTTCTCTTTCATGTAGTCATACATATGTATAGATAGTATTTGAAAGGGCATCTTTATTAAGCAGAAGAGCAAAATGTACTGTAAACCTGATAGTTTTCTCATAGAATCCTGTATTTCCATATTTATCCTGTTTATGCTAATCATGCGATTGCTGTATATTCATTTTAGCAGATTTTCATTCTGTGCCCGTCGATTTGGGTGTTTTAACTCTGTAGTTTTTATGTCTGAAGATGATCCATAGAAATACAAACAAGGAATTGTATCAGCAGTATTTCATTACCAAAGCTGAGAGATGTCAGACATAATTACCGAGACTAACATCTGGAGTGGTTTATTGAAGGGAAGCCTGCCAGGATTGTTAGCACATACAAAGGAGCATTATCCATATGTATGAAGCTTTATAACTAGAGCAAGTTGGGCGAGTACTGCAAGTGAAAGGTATAAAACACAACAAAGATAATTTATGAATGCGCCTACTGCGGTAATGTGTATGAGTAAACTGCTCAAAGAAGCTGCATCTCAGAGCTTTCCAAGGCAATGAGTACTGCCCATCTATAGGAGATACTGGCAAAATCCTTGGGATACAGATTATTTGAGCTTGCAGTGAAGAACAGGGTTAAATGAAACGTGGGACTCTTCAGCAGAGAAAAGGACCAAGGCAGCGTGTGGTCACAGAATGAGCGGTTGGATTTTGTGCCATTTTATCAGGCCACTCTTAAGCTCCGTTAATGTTTACTCTAGAAGACAGTTTTGGAGTGCTGAGGGTCTTGCTAGTGGTTCTTCTTCTGCCAGGAGCTTGGCAGAATGGTTTGGAAAAAGTGTGACTTGTCTATATGCTCCAGCCTGTGTCTCTTCATAGTCTCTCCCTACCAGTGGAATGGGGGCCAACGACCTATGAGCATTTGATAGTTTTAATGGGCATAAAGCCTATCGCTTATTTTGATGAATGTAAGGTACATAGGAAATACTGAGATGGAAATTGAGAAATCATGTTCTCAATCACTTGGAAGTTTCCTACCACCTTTTTAACATTTTCTACATGAGGGTTCCAGTAATGGATGGGATTTTGTGCAACCTCTGTGCAACACAAGGCTTTAATAGTGGATTCACGTGTTATAAATGCAAGCAGAACTATGTACGTATAGAATCTGTGTTGGGAGTTTTATATTGGGTTTTTTCCTGGTGATGATTTACACTAGTAGTATCCAACGATGTTAATATGATTATTGCTGTACCCATCCATGGTTACTTAGCAATATCTTTTTCTAGCAGGTGTATTAGGATAATAGGTTAAGAGTATTGGAGGGATAAAATTGATATTTTAAATAGTGTTGCCATGTTCTCTCAGTATTAATTGTAAAGCTTTTATTTTATCTGGCTTCCTTATACCTCTCATTATTGTCATGCATATTTGCTTTCTGGCCTTTTTTCCCCTTATTGTCAGCGATTGGCAAAAAGACTTAAAAGGTTGATGTCAAATGCCTCTTAACTAGGGCATCAAAGACATACCTATGTTCTTGATTTCTGGATCTTTTCAGTTATTACATAATTTGTGAATATATTTTACATGGATTATTTTAAAAGTTTACAAAAACAGCCTGTCACAAAGTGTTCAGCTAGTTCCCGTACCAGTTTTGGTAGGTACTAAGATATATACTATGAGGTACAGAAGAAATACTTTATTGTAAAATGTTTGCTCGTGTGAACTTGCAAAATAACCTGCTTTTGGAAAGTGATAAAATTATCTCAATTTATTTTTCAATGAACTGCATAACATATTAATAGGATAATTTGGTATGTGTAAAATGAAATACGTTTACTGAGTACAGATCAAATGAACTTAAGCCCAGGTGTTGCCTTAAAAGTTGCTAGTAGTTGCTGGTTGCAGAATAGACAAAGTTGCTGTTTTCTTAGATAGCTACAGTAAATACTTGTTTGCAGATCTGCCCTCAGCAAGAGTTTCAATTCATGCTTAATTATTAAGAACAAATGAGTCCCCAAGGAGATGTCATGTATTTCGTTATATCTGAAAAGAGCTAGAGTGCTGTTCTAATTACTTTACTCATTTCTTCCTATACCAACTATACTTAGTACACTGGGAACATCAGCATTTTGTTTAGAATCAAATAATGTTTGATTTTTTTTTTTTTCCCTCATTTTTGACAGTTTTAAGAAATCAGATAATTCTCAAGGAAGCTTTAATTGCAAAATGTACAGCTGCATTAGAAGAAAGTAATAGTCTTATACCTTACATGTCTGAGGTTAGTATTTTATATTTAATAAAGACAGTTTAACTACACTGAAAGTCAATGAAACCATAGTGGGTATGGTGCGACCAGTCTTTGTAAATTGTCGTAGTAACTCCAAATCATATTGAGGATTTCCCCTTTGGGAGGCAGTTATATATTCTTAATTTTCGAATTTTCTTTTGGGGATGACCTGAAACCTGATGATTTCAGATGTATGAGAAAACTCCAGTTTTTTAAAAGACGTTTGCTCAAATGATGAGTTGCATTTGGTTTCAACAGTGAGTGAAAATAAGAGGCCACAGTGGATTTAATCCTGGTCAACTGTAAACTTTGTGAAACTCATCCATAATATATATGGATGACATGCGTAAATTAACAATAGTAACTTATTTATTTTAGAAGTAATAAGCAGTGTAATTCATTACACCGATATGTCAATTTTTCATTTAGATCTGTTTTCCCATAGGAAGAAATACTGAAAATATGGTGCTTGACAGTCTTACAGATAAATATGCAATATATAATGTGCCAGTTCAGAACTGAAACCTCTATTTAATGAAGCTATGCCAGTGCAACAGATTTATGTTACAAACAAATCTTTCTTGTGCATTTGAAGATCAAGTTGAGCACTTATTTCCTTAGATACTACTGGGGTTTTTTTGCTCAAAAGAAAGTAAGTAGAGCATTTATTACAAAAGCTAAAACGCAACTTAAAAACAAACTTATCACTTACATTTCCAAACAGAATGATGATGATTATTTAAAAGAGTGTGCATCCTCCTCCCTCCCTCCCCAACCCCTTTAATAACCTTCATGTAATCCTTTAATCCTGTAAGCTTTTATCTGGGGCTTTGTATATATTACCAGAGCAACTTACTTTCATTACAGCATCATCAAAAAATGGATTTCTGATGTTCTGCACAGGGAGCATTAAGAATTTTTTTAAAACAATTCCTTTCTGTCACTGCTTTGCCTTTTGGATGTAAGAAGTTATTTTCCCCCTGCTTCTCATAATATATTTGAAAGGCTAAGCATTTACAGTTTGGAGGTGTAGTTATAAAAATCTTGCAGTTTAATGTTTTTCTGCAAAACTTGTTAGTGGGGAATAACTTTCAGGTTGATAAGGAATGTCATGTAACTCACTTTATTAATTTATGGTCTAAGAATTCTTTCCTTAGTGTATAACAAGCTGACCTTTTGCAAATTGCCGAGACAGGAGGAATAAATGACATTGTTACAATGAAAAAGATGTATAAATTGAGTGTTGCATTTTAAGTTTTGAAGGCTGAAGGTCTGGTCATGTTATTTCCAAACTTTATCAGTGGTTGATACAAAATCAATTTTCTAATGTTTGACTAATTTCCTTAAAAGCTTGATTGCTAAAAAAAAAAAGGTTCCATTTAAAAGAATTAACATTTATGTCAGTAGTCTGATCTTTATTCAAGACAAATCTTTAAGCTATTCAAGCAGTTGTAGTTATTTTAAATCTAATGTGTAGATTATATTTTTATTAATTAGATTGAAGTTAGCAGTAATGTCCAATTGTTGCACTGCATAAGCTGCAAATTCCTGTATTTGTTTTATGCTTTAAACACAGAGAGAGTGTAGGCTCTGTATAAGTTGTCTCAGAAGAGTCTTGGCGTGAGTGAAGTCCAGCATTTTTTCAAACGTCAGGCCATAGATTATTCTTGTATGGACACCTATACATTTTGTAGTTCTCTCCAGTGACTAAGATTACTGGGGAAGTGTCTGTATGTGCAGAAGGACGGGAAATGCCTCTTCTGGATTGTTCTTGCTGTCATCCATTGAGAGCAGGCAGAAGGCACGGAGGAGCATTTCCCCTTCTTGCCTTGCGGATATTCATCTTTGGCAAGATTGATTCTGACTTTTTAACTGCCTCTCTCAGGAACGTGTGTAAAAGTTCTACCCCTACCCCTATTGTAGGTATTTCTACATGATTTTGTGGGGAAAAAAGTAGCTGAACTAAGAGAAGGTATAGCTTTCTAGGCTAAATTTTATACGTATTTTATGACCACGATTTATGTGAAACATAACTAGCAGTATTTGTGAAACAAATCGGCCTCCAGTTTCTTTATATTAAATTAACCTGTTCTGAAGGACTGCCAATTATAATCAGGCATCTTTAGAAGAATTTACTGGGGATTACATTTTTAAGAGAGCAATTTATTTGGTGAAAACATTTTATGTTATTTACTTACAGTGCTCTTTCCATCGCTTTACTGAAAAATTCTGGCCTAGTGTTTGTCACTGCAAGTGTTCAGCCTATAAGTTATTGCAGTGAAATATAATAAGTATTGAAATAGGCCTAGATGATTCACAATGGGATGAAATTAATTCTTACGTCTCCTGCTTTTGGGAGGAAGGAAAAATGTCACATTGACTGCACATACAAAGGAGGAAGAATTTTTATTAAGTCTTAATAAATTTCACATAATGCATTTTATTGTTGATAGTATGTTAATTTTAGTTAAAGTTTAAAATAATGGAGTAGTTATTGATGTTGGTGCATTTCAGTGATTGGTCATTGCAGATGGAAAACGTACTTGCTGGTTTTATTCCACCCGTATCCTCTTCTTTCAAGAGCTCTTACTTCAGAGCTACTTAAAATAAACTTATTTAGAGCTATATGATTGGAAATTGGAAAGGAACAAAATTAATAAAAAAATTTTTATTAATTCTAATAATAATTATGATTTTATCTGTCTTCAGTCTATGTGCTAGGTTTCACAAATTCCCATATTTCTCTCACAATTTCTGAGAAAATGTTTTAACTATTGTTTTAAGAATTGCCGAATAATCGGTTTTCATACTTGGCTCTTTTGATCTCCCTTTGCATTCTTAATTTTCCTTCTAAGAAAGAAAGGATCTGTATTTTTATTTTTAAAGCCAGTATTGTTTTTAAGTATTGGTGTCTGAGCTCTAGCAAGAGTTCTGTTATTTAGCAGTCTTGTAACGAACTTGCTTATTAAGATCACTGGCTCTCACTTCCAGTATGCTAGAGTTATCAAAGGATTTAGCTTTTAATTAATTAATTAATTATTTTTATAGACACCTTTCTGTTTCACCCTCCTCTGTTCTTCAGAATAAATAGGCTAATTCCGTGACATTTAGGGACCTCAGCTACAGGAATTAAGGATAGTTGCTGTCTGTGTTGGTTAGGGACGTGGAAGAAATAGTGTCCACTCCCCAAATGTATAAATAAATAAATCCAAGAGAATTTACTACTTTTATCTCAATGAAAATTCAGCACATTCACTTGTAACGTGCAGTCCAAGGACTGATATCGGTAACTAGGTTTGGTGAAATGTGGAAGCTGGATAACAAAATCTACATGCTCATGATCTTGCACGTGTTGTACGAGCAATTGCCGTGTCTGTTGGATTAAATACAGTGTAGACACGGTAGGATGGAAAGAATGGCAGATGATTTTCTGTCCCTCTGTTCTTCAATCAACCTTGACAACTAAAAAGGCAGTCTTGGTAAGGAAACAGTTATTGCATATTCTGGGAAGAATTTTAATATGCCTAAATAGACATCATTTGCTTATTGGCTGGTAATTACTGAAGATGACTGCTGGGGGAGGGGGGGGCGGGAAGGGAAGCTATCCTTTATATAAAAACTGACAATTTCCTGCACTGGGAAGCTTTGTAAATTAATAAATACCTGAGAAAGCCCAGAAGAAGCTACAGAGAAGTTGTCAAATAATAAGTGATGAAAAGGTCAGGAGAAAGAAAAGGAGAAAACTGTTACTCTCTGTATTCCCCTACTGTAGGCTAGTGCAAAAAGGAGCAGATAAATGCTGTTTAGTCTTTGTCTTGACTGTTACCACAAATCTGCTGAAACCAGACGGAGCAAGCAGTGAATGCAATTTATCAACGGGCCATGATCTTTCTGATTTTCAGGGCCTGAAGTGAGAAGTGTTGGGTGCAAACCCAGTAAAAATATTTGAAAGAGCTTAGGTGTTGTACCACAGAGCTTTTTGGGTATTGCAATGGAATGCTGGACTCTCGTTGGGCGTGCAGGGTCTTCTTAATACATTTGAGGCGTTCTCTGTGGGACAAGGAGAAAGCCAGGCATTCCAGGATGGTTGGCAGAGTAGGCAGGCAGCTTCACTAGCTCGCCTTGCCAAGCCTGCTTAGATCTAACCAGGAGGGAAACACTGAAGACAAGTGAATCCCCAAAAGCTTTCAGTGGGTCTTCTGGCATATACATCTTCCTGACAGTCCAGAACTTGCTTTTCAATGCAATTGTCTGCTTCCTCTTTTTCTGGTTATGTTTTTTCTCTTGTCTCTTACTGTATAATAGCTTAAAGTTTTTCACCTTCAAGATAAGTTCTTTTATCGTGAGATTGTAGTGTCATCAGCCATCCTTCTGTCTCCTCGTCTTTGGACTGATGAGTCTCGCATCCTTTTCTGCACAGCAGTACATTTTAACAAGACCATTGGAGAGTGTCTTCCCTCAAGAGAATTTAGGGTTTATGTTGGCCAGTAAACTGAGATCTAATCTGTTGATTTGAAAACAGGGATAGGGCAAGCCTCTTCTGCTGCTTTTTGAAAGGTGTCCACTGCTATGTTGTGTAGTGTTCCCTCCCTGGGGTGTATGCTAGGCACGGTCTTTGCTGCAAATAGCATCTCACAAGTCTGCAGTTAAAAAAAAATCTCGCTTTTGGATCTCAGTAGGGCTGATAGCATCTGGCACAAGTAAGACTTGCGGAGAAAGAATGGCAGGGCTCAGCTCATACCTGATCGTTCAGTTGAGCTTTCAGAAATAATCAGACTGCTGCAGGGAGTCAAATGCAAGCATTTCATACAGCCTCTTTGGGCCCATCGTAGCCTTAGCTCTAGGGAACGCAGAGTTGAAATTCTGTCACTGACCTTAGGCGGTCTGGGATTGGGGGACAGTTAAATAGGGACAACAAATAACAACTGATTTTCATGTTTAAATCTTCTCCAAATTGTACTACACCTAACTGAGTTTTTTTACCATTTCATAGTGTCCACACCGCTATCATAACCTGCTTTCAACTACATGCATAGCTTATGTTGTCCAAGTAGGACCCAGTGGGACAAGAATGTATGATTTTACATAATGTTTTTTCCTGTAATGATTATGTATAGCAATTTCTTCTGTCTTCTATTTGAAAATTAATCTCTCTAAGGAACAGGAGCTGGTTTAGCCAATGAAAATTGGAATTGTGAAGGAGGCCCATGTCAAAAAAGCATGCTTCTATCTGCCCCATGTCAGGTATGCCTTAAAAGGAAGGGTGCTGAGAAAGTTGCAAGAAACTGAAAATGATGTTTTAGATAGGAATAGCTCTTTCAACCTTAAGTATAGCATCACTGCGGCTGCACTCTGTAATTACAATGTCACTTGAGAATTGCTTAACAATTTTGATGCTTTAAACTATGACAGACTAATTCTGAGAAATGTTATTTTAGTTCTGTGGCACTTGCAGTGGTGCACAGCTGCTTGAAATTTCTGAATGTACACTACTTTCTGCTTAGAAATTGGAGACAAAAAGGAACCTCTGAAATGAACTGTCAAGCTTCCTTTAAGGAAGATGATTCAGATCTAACCTTCCACAGTAGGTGGTATCACTGGGGATGAATGAAGAATTCTGCAAGATGTAATGCCAGCAGGAAAACACTTCATATTTAAGATAAAAATGCTTTTTGAAAGCTCCTGGCAGACTCACAGTGTCAATGTAGTTCCTAGGCATTAGGTCTGTTTCAGGATAGGGGACATCAGAAGAACAATGCAGGACAATATATTTAAGGAAAACTAAGATGAAATGAAGGTAATACAGATTGAATTTGTCCCTGAGGTTTTTTGCTCAGAAATCTTGTAAATGTCACATTTTAGTTTTTGCAAACTTTATTTAAAATAAGATTTCTTGTGCTGCAGTGTGTGTAACTGTCAGGATGCGTTTGTGAAGCTGTATACCTGTCAGTCAGACCAGATCGCTGAGATTTGACAGAGCTACTGCCTCATGTCTATACTTTCATAAACTTTTCATAAGTCTTTTAATCAAAGATGGAGAAATTTGCTAGTGAAGTTAATAGTGTAGCTTTTTTTTTTCCCCCCTTGTTCTTTAAACTCGCCATTCTAGGTTGAGTCCTTCTTCCATCTATGAAAACCTGCTGTGGAAGGTACCTAAGCCTGGTAATGTGAATCATATGCATAATGCTGTTCTTCAGCTGTGTTAAATTATACCTCGCCAACAGTTAAAGTAAATACTCTGTAATCTTTGAAATGTGTGGCACTTTGTCAAACCAAATGCTTTTGTTTTCTTGGGTTTGTTTGTTTTTTCATAAGTCTCGAGGGACACATTTAAAGCCTGACTAGATTTTCTTGTAGACTTGTCTTTCCTTGGTGTACCTCCATAGGTTTCACAGACTTTCTCCTGGCGCACACCAGCGCATCTGAAATCAGAAGCAGTTTCTTCCAGTACGTCTGTCAGACATTTTGAGTTGTGGTAGTTTACGAATACATACAGAGATACGTATGGAGACATACACTGTCTTTTTCTAAAGAAAACCTCTGTGTCAGTCATTTTCACTTTATAATTTCCTCCAAATTGAGGAACTTAAGGCACTGTACATCTGTGGTTAAACAAAGAATGATCCAGTTGAAGGACATAATTCAAAGTAAACAGACATTCTCCTGAAATGCCACACTGGTTAAGCATGAATACTGAAATGGCTGGAAGTCAGATGCAGTCACATGCAACAATTATTGCAAGATAAAAACCCTTTGAAAAAGTAGATAGTATGGATTTTCTCTTTTGAAGCTTAGTGCTCTGGGATTTTGTGGAATACATTAAAATGACAAACTGTACATCCTAGGAGTCTCTGTGCAGGTGTTGTCAAAGAGTAGATAATTACCAAAAGGCTGCTCAAGTGAAGATTTCTTAGAAAATATTATATTATATTTAGCAATATATCTCTTGTTTTCCTTCTTTCATGAAAGAATTGTTTTAACATAATTTTCAATATGTGACTTCAATACCATGTTAGCTAATTGCTCAAAAAAAAAAAAAGCCTATGTCTTTTTGCGAGTTTGATTCATTGTTGTTTTCCCTCCCCCAAAGTTCCCGTAAGGCACTAATAACAAACATTTTTACCAAGTACAGGTTCAGTTACTTCATTTAAAATAGAGATAGCAGCAAGAGTGTTAGTAGTTACATTACACAAGTAGATTTATTGTTGCTCTTAATGTCAAGGGACTTATTCTGAAACATTTTTGGCCTTCAGCTTCTTTATCATAGTTGTAGAACGTCATACGGTTCTCATGGAGATGGATTTAGACTATTTATTGACTGGATGTTTTTCATGAAACAGGGGTGGTGAACAGAAAGAATGCATTGAAATTCAGTCATATGCATAATTCATCTATCATAATTTAACAAATGGAAAAGACTAAGACAAGCTGCCATCCATCACAATTATTTAACTGTACTCCAGGGTGAGTTAAATTGTATTAAACAACTTCTGGTTTAACAGATTTGGAAAATTGTATTGAGCAAGTTGCATCTTCTCTATCAGCTTACTGCTACTATTCAGTGATTTACAGTTTTGACATTTGTTACAAAACATTTAATTTGAACTCAAGATTTTTCAAAGCTGTTTGAAAAACAGACTTGCATAAATAAAGCATTATATGTGTCTGGCACATAAATAGCACCAACCAAACCTAAATTGGAAGCAATACTACTGTAAATCTGAATTGTCCTTTAGAGGTACCTGCTTGTTCCCTGGGTTAGACTGGGGGGGGCAGGGCCTGAAGGGAACTGATTTTCTAGTTTCGGCAGTTGTGTCCAAAGCCAAGGGGAGGTAAATCCCATTGCAGTCCTGAGACTCTTTAACCCTTAGGTTCGGCAGGTACCTCAGTTTCTTTCTTGCTTTGTTGAGATGAATGAACTATTGTATGTTGCTTGTATGATAGTTTAGCCAAACTAAACTTTCTCCCCATTAATAAGAAACAAGCTAAATAAAGAGGAAAATCCAGTTAACCTGGTAGTTTCTTTGTACTTTTCTACATATGTGATAATTAGCCATTTAATCGAAGTCACGTGTTGTGTGTTAGGTGAGAAAAAGCTAACAATTTTTTTCTGAGTTCTGATACTGTCATGGAGACTGTCACAGAAAAGAAATTGTGGCGTGCTAATGCTGAATTCCAGGCCTTGGCATGTAATGATTTGGAGCGAGTATTTGCTTCTGGACCACGTCACTGACTGTGAGGGAGACTAGCAAAGATCGGTACAAATTATTGAGAGGGTACAATAACAGCAATGCTGGTAAGTGACTCCACAGGGCAGGCTGCACCGGCTGTTGGACACAGCCCAGGTCTGCAGTTTATGGACTGACGTGTTGTAGCACTGTTGCCAACTGCAGAGTTAAATCTTCAGTCTCTGCTCATCTTAACAGGATGTGAAATACGGCAAATTTAAGGAATGTCAGACTTTCTTCTTTAAACTGTTGAAATGTGGCTGCCATCAGACCCAGGGCATCAGTCTGGAGATTCTGGCTGTGCTGTAGGGCCACATCCTTGGCCGCTGGTCAGTATAACTGTATGGGTGTGATTCAGCAGCGTTACTCTGCACTGTATGGCGTGGCTTGGAGAAGCTTAGGACGTGCCCCTGGAAATGCTAGATGGAGCAAACTGTTGGGCAAAATACCTACCCTGGGGATTCTGCTGGGAGGCTGTGCTGAGCACAGATGTTGTTTCTGAAATGTTGCAGTTACCAGTTTTCGAATGAGTCGATAATTTTGAATGTAGTACTGCAGTTCCTCTTGCACTTAGGCACAAAGTAGAAGTATCTCTGCAAGGCATTTTAGTTAAGGGAAAAAAGAATAATAAAAGGGAGAGACAGAACCACAATTTGTGGATATTGAACCTCCAGTGTTCCTTGATATACTAACATAAACTCCATAAACTCAAGTTGACGTAGTTTTGTTTCATCTTAATAGTAAAAAGTCATCCCCACAGATTTGCCTTGGTGTCAGTTTACGGTCTTTGCAGTACTTACTCTGTTGGTACGTAACTACTGAATTAGCAACATCATACATACCTGTCTGTGAAATACTCTTCTGCATTCTTCACAAGTTCTGTACTGCTTTCAAAATATTCAGAGAAATCCTTAAGATGTTTCCACCTGGTGGAGTTTTTATTAAGTCACCGGAACGTTTTTTAAAAGTTTGTATTGTATTTCGTCTCTCCTTAAGTGCGATAATATGATATAAACTTAATAATTTTACAGCATTCATTTTTAAAATTGTTCTTTAACTTCATCTAATTGTTCCTTCTCTTATTTTCTTTCATGAGGTCTGTTCTTTGCAGAAGAGTGTGAAAAGGATTCCATTCCTAATCCAGCCCTTTTCATCTTTCCTGGATTATCTCCTTCACTCCTCAGCGCACCATCATTATGCTGAGGAAGTCACATCGATGCTGTCGGGGGCGGGGGGG
>NW_009211167.1:0-264 GCF_000690835.1 Fulmarus glacialis
TCCTTACTTCTCCAAGAATCAAAAACTCGTATCCGCTATGCCCAAGATGGCCTGCAACCATCACATCACCCACATGCAGGGGCTAATTCGTCACCTCTGACAGCTTTGAAGCACTCCCCACCTGGGTCATAACTCAAGTGGAACAATACCATGGTTATTGTGGAACAATACCATAATTACTACCCCGGACCACCTTGGATAGTGGCCAAGATGGAAATTTACTGATGACTAAAGCCAATCATCTTGCAAACCTATAAACAGCAG
>NW_009211167.1:508-11760 GCF_000690835.1 Fulmarus glacialis
TAACTCCAAGGTAGCAGTCCTTACTTCTCTGAGAATCGAAAACTCTATCATTTCATGATCGCTATGCCCAAGACAGCTTCCAACCATCACATTACCCACAAGTCCTTTTCTGTTTGTGAACAACAGGTCCAGCGGGACGCCTTCCCTAGTTGGCTCACTCACCAGCTGTGTAAGGAAATTATCTTCCACACACTCCAGGAACCTCCTAGACTGTTTCCTCCCCACTGTATTGTATTTCCAGCAGACATCTGGGAAGATGAAGTCGCCCATGGAAACAAGGGCTAGTGATAGTGAGACTTCTCCCAGCTGCTTATAGTATATTTCATCTGTCTCTTCATCCTGGTTGGGTGGCCTGTAACAGCCTCCCACCATGATATCTGTCTTGTTGACCTTCCCCCTGATCCTTACCCATAAACTCAACCCTATTTTCACCATCACCTAACATACGGGGTTACCCCACCGCCTGTCCTTCCTTGCCTATCCCTTCTGAAGAGTTACCTGTCCTTCCTCGCCTATCCCTTCTGAAGAGTTTATAGCCATCCACTGCAGCACTCCAATTGTGTAAGTCATCTCACCATGTTTCCGTGATTGCAACTATACCATAGTTTTCCAGCTGCACAACAGCTTCCAACTCGTGCTGTTGTTGCCCATCTGCGTGCATTGGTGTAGATGTACTTCATTTGGGCTATTGATCCCGCCACCTTTTTGGAGGCAGAAACCCTAATTCCTACATGACCATTCTCAGGCGCTTCTGTGGTTTCTAACACATCAATAACCCTTGCGTCTTTGCTGCCGCATGGATCTCCATCCCCTATCTCCACTGAAAAGGCAGACCAAAGGATCTTGAGCAGACATTTGATAAGTTGAAGTCCTCCATGAGAAGAAGGGCTAGCGATTGTGAGACTTCTCCCAGCTCCTTATAGAATATTTTTTCTGCCTCTTCATCCTGGTTGGGTGGTCTGTAACAGCTTCCCACCATGATATCTGTCTTGTTGACCTTCCCCCTGATCCTTACCCATAAACTCAACCCTATTTTCACCATCACCTAACATACGGGGTTACCCCACCACCTGTCCTTCCTCGCCTATCCCTTCTGAAGAGTTTATAGCCATCCACTGCAGCACTCCAATTGTGTAAGTCATCTCACCATGTTTCCGTGATTGCAACTATACCATAGTTTTCCAGCTGCACAACAGCTTCCAACTCGTGCTGTTGTTGCCCATCTGCGTGCATTGGTGTAGATGTACTTCATTTGGGCTATTGATCCCGCCACCTTTTTGGAGGCAGAAACCCTAATTCCTACATGACCATTCTCAGGCGCTTCTGTGGTTTCTAACACATCAATAACCCTTGCGTCTTTGCTGCCGCATGGATCTCCATCCCCTACCTCCACTGGGATGGCAGACCGAAGGACCTCGCTAGCGCACCGTCCCTCAAACATTGGCGTGCTGCCCCCAGGCTTATCTCTAGTGAGCCTGGTTTTATCCCTTCCCCCTTCAGATTGCTTCATCTGAGTTCCTCAAAGGTTTAGGGTTTGTTATTTCTCTTTCGTTTTGGGGGTGAGTGGATTTTTTAATTATTATTACTTTTTACATTTAACTACTTTGAAGAACCCATCCCTGAGGACCAGAAGTCCCCCTGGAAGCTGATAGCAGCTAAGAACATAAGAGCCAAAATCATGAGGTGCTTCAGAAAATTTTATACTAGCCATGAGGGACACAAATACTTGCACTTTGGGAAATACACCAATCATTAATGGATAAAAGGGGCAGGGGTAAAGAAAGAAGTCCATGTTATAGACAAGGAAATCCGCCACATCGACCTGCTACCCTGCTCCAGGAAAACATTTCTTACACTCCCTCCAACTCGCATTTGATTTTGTGGAATCAAAATCCTGCCAGACTCCAGCTTTCTTTGCCCTTCCCCCCAGTTTTTTTGGACAGAATTACAAAATGATGGGGTTAATAGAGCGCAGAGCAGCTGCAATCTATTTGGATTTCACTGAAGGACTTGATACTGTCTCCTGAAATCTTATGCTCCAAATTAATTCAAGTTGGCTTGGGCAGGAAAACACTGTCATGCCGATCGAAAGCTGCCTGAGAAGACTGTAAACACGGGGTAATGACACGCGGCGACGCTCTCGCTGAGGGCACCGCGGGGCCGGAGAGCTGCCTGCTGCGGTTTAACCTCATCGGCCATCCGGGGGAAAAAAGGAATCTAAGGAGCACTGACAAAAAGTCACAGATGCAGTTAAAATAAAAGGGGGTTGCATCCATTTGGGCAGAGGGATAAAACCCACAAGGTTGAGAGAGTTAAGAAACGTTGATAAAACAAGTCAGCTTTTCAGTGGGAAGGGAGGGGGAGAAGGGGCGAGCAACCCCCCCCACCTGTGTGGGGACAGATGAGTGCATAAAGTTTAACAGAGGAGAAAAATCCAGGACACGGTGGTGTTAACAGAGATCTTTCTTTCTTGCTCAGAGGCAAGCACGATAATAACGTTATTGGATTCATCAGTTCGCAGCCGCACAGCCGTCCGTAAAGCCAGAGGCTGCGTGTGCTGGGTGCGTTCCCACCCGTGCTGCAGCGGGGATTCACGGCTTGCCGACACAGGGAACATGACCAGAACAGCTATTGCAGAATAAGCTATTCCACAATCACCGTTCTGGAGCAGCTCCCTGCTCAGACCACTGTCTTCCACAGTAAGAGTAATTTTACAGTAGAATAATACACTCCCTCAATAGGGTTCAGATAAGCAGCAGCTCCAGAGCAGCTCTTACAAAATACATTATTCTGGATGATTTTGCCTGGTAGACAAGCCCCAAAATCCAAATACTCTTGATCCATAGGCAGAAAATCCATGCGGCGACCAGGGAAAGGAGTTTTGTAGCTGATGCAATCAGGATTCTGCTGCCCTTGTTGGCGTCAAACTGTGCTGAGGTCCTGTCCCACCACTCCTGAAATCTAGGGGAATTTTGCTGCTTTGATAGGAGAGGATTTGATTATGGCCAGTTGCGTGGTTTTTAAGGAATAATGGCTTTTATATTAAAATTTTTTAATCGCTTTTCAGTTTAGTTGGGGATTTCTTTTTCCATTTAATTTCAGTACAAAGCTGATAGTGTTTCAGCTTTGGAAGGGAAGGAAATTTGGACAGAAAGATGGCTGAGAAGAGTTTGGGAAAATTTAGGGGAGGAGGACACATTTAAAGAAGTATGGCCAGGGAAAGATAGCTTGCATTTTCCCAAATACTATTTTCTTTGACAGCCCTGTTTCTTCACATGCACGGTTTCCAAATTCTCCAGCAGAAAATAAAACTACAAGAACTTCCCTGGCATCTCCTGCCCAGCGCTCTCCAGGCCATGTACAAGGAGCTCACCTTGGACTTTGCGGTATTTCAGTTTTACAGCATCCCATGTGAAACTCTTCATCCTCCTCCTCCCTGTCTTCTAGGAGAAAACCACTGCTGCTCTGGAGGAGCTGGTACCTTTTCCTGCTCCTGCTTTGAAATATTCAGCCAGTGCAGTGATGGGCATTTCCCGAAGCACCCGCGTGGCTGGGGAAGCCGATTGTACAAAGTGCTTGCAAACCAAATACTGGTTTGGTCATTCTGCTGCTGGTGTTCTTCCAGTAATTCCAATTTTGCACCCAGAGCTCACAAAAGCAAACTAACTCTCAGCTCCATCACCACCCCGGAGCGGGCTGCGTGTCCTGGGAGGGGTTTTGGCACCTGGTACAGAAGACCGCTCTCATCCGTACCTCAAAGCCCGGGCTCAAGCCTGATTGAATTCGCTGCAGGGGCCATTCCAGTTTCTCCTTCCAAATCCAGAAGCCTCCTTCCCGTTTCTGCCCATACTAAGGTTAGGAATTTGGACGAGGCAGAGCCGGCAACGAAGCGGGATGCAGGGCAACAGGGTGGATCACCCTGCACACAGCAGAGTGGGGATCCTTCACAGGCGAGTCTCTGTGCTGCACGATGCCCTGTCTCATCACTGGTATTCACCATCGCTCAGCCCTCAATACACGGACATCTCCAGGGTGGAAAAAAGCAACCTTAGAAAAAGCTTGATTTCTAGTTTAATGCAGACTCCATAAACAGCCAGTCGCTGGGGACGTGAGATTCAGCCTTCTTCATCTCTCCCTGCCTAACATGAAGCAAATGTCTTCTATTAATGAACTAACCGCTAGTTAACAACCACTTCATTTCTCTTCCATCGGTTTTCTTCTCCAGTTCAGGCACAGAGAGGGCAGGCTGTGTAAATAAGCCGGTCCCCACAGAAATGTATTGCACATAGAGCAATTCAAAGGCAGCAAGGTAGGAGGTGAGCAAGGCAGTGCCTCTTACCAGATGGGACACTTGGCAGAGATGTGGGACACTTCATTTGCCACTTTGCACGTCTGTTGGCTTGCCAAGTTGCTTAACCCTCCTGTATTTTGGTCTCAAACCCTTGCTCGTGCCTTGTCTGTTTGCATCATAAACACTAAACACGGGGAATTTCTCCGATTTCAGTGCTTAGCAGAAAGGGGCTGTGATATTTCCTACCATCCTGGGAGACTGTAACAGGGCAAAACGTTATAGCAGATTCTCCTTGCTTGCTTGCAATGGAGCAGAGCTGAGCAATGTCAAGTCACAGCCAAATTCCCATGCCCAGCACAAATTCATACAAAGACAATGTGAATGGGCTTTGAAAGGGAACGAGGGCAAAGCCAGACCTTGTGCTCTAAGCCATGAGGACATGCGGGCTAAGCTGACGTGGCATAAAACACCAGGACTTTGGTTAGCATAATTTTATCACTGAAACCAGAATTGCACATCTCCTTGGAGTCAGGTTCACAAAACTTCAAAAACATAAATGACCGAGGCCTTACTCCACCGTCCCGTCACCTATGGGACAGTGCGTAGGGTATCATGAAAGTAATCCATGAGTGGCTTGGACAGCACAGTGACTGAGCACCACATAATTGTCCCAGACACAGAGCAACGTTACTCCTGAAAGCTGGATGGGACATGCTCTCTGTTCTTTGTCCACCCTGAATCCCCACAGGAAATGCCAATTTTTGCCCCAAAAGCTTTCTGTTCGAGTTGCATCTCTCTAAGCTGACACAGATACAACCCTATGACTTTGGATCTACGTGGTAAATACTCCACTCATGGTCCAGAGATGAAAAAGCATTCACAGTAAATGTCCCATTTTCCTTGTGGGGATTGCAGTACATCTGGGACAACCCTCAAAGCAAGAGGCTGCAGCCCTCTGATCTGCTTCTGGTGCAGCATCCTCATCCCTTTGCTCCCGAGATGCTCAAGCGGGAGAGGAGAGCACCCAGCAGCTGGGACACACCACCTGGGACCCCTCAACTTGGGACCTCTGAATTCCAGTCCAAAACGTTAGATCCCAGTTCAATCAGGAGAGTTTATTTCCCTCTGGGGTCTGCATTCAAAAATATGATGACACTTATGCATTATTTATAGAAAAGGGATGACATTCAAATTGTGCCTGGGTCCCAGCCACCACATTGCAGCTTTCTAATGGTTTCCCAATAGAGACAGATTCCTGTTCTGGCTGCGTGACTCTCCTTTCCCCTTTCCCCTTGATACTAAGGGATCTTAAAAGCTTAGAAAGCTATAGCCATGCTAATTTTGTAATACACTGGAACTCTCCTTTTGCGTTGTCCTAAGGGGGACTTACTCTAACTTGGTTCTTGGAAAGAATTTCTCCCCTCATAAAACAACCCGAATGGTAAACCTTCCAATGAACTCCCTACACTAAGGCATTTTAAAGTTTTATTTTAGTAATCACCATAATAAACAACTCTAGTCTTTACAGAGCTTTTCATCCCCAAGGATCCCGAAGTGCACCAACTGCAGAGAGGGATGAATTCATCACCCCGTGAAGAGGTAGCTGCTCCTGGGGCCGCAGCTGCCGGCGCGCGCAGGACCGTGCCGGAGAGGCACCCATGCGAGGGGAGAACAGCATCTCTGCAGCTCGGCCAGTACAGTCGTCCTGTTGCAATGCTCAAACCTGGCCAAAGCAGGAACGGTGCACGTCCTCCACTTCTGCAGCATCATGAAATTAGAGCCCAGCAGGCAGTTACGAAGAAACATGCTATTAATTGAGGGATTTATTAAGTAATAACTAACATTATTGATTGCACCATGATAGGGGAGAGGCAATGCACACAAGTTGCAACACAGGAAATTATAATTAAATATAAGGAAAAAAAAATTCACTATAAAGGTGGTCAAATATCACAAACACGTTGTCCAGAGGCGTTGTGGCATCTCCAACCTGGGACTGAGTCTTTGAATTCAGCTGGACAAAGCCCTGAGCAACCTGGTCTGGTCGGGACCTGCCTTGTGCAGGGCATTGGAAGAGAGACGTCCCGCAGTCCCATCCCAAATTCTTCTACGCCGTAGTCTGGCACAATAACTTAAAGCATGAGTGGTGTTGGTTTAAATTAACACATCAACTGCTGAGTTGCAGCAGCTGTCACAGCTGTTAGCTACAGGCCTAGCAACCTCCAGCCGACACCAGAAACTGCAATGCCTCAAGTTGTACTAGTGAAAGTCTGCAGAAACCCCACTGTTCCGGTAATTTTACTGAAAATTAAGTTGATTGCTCTCATCTCACGCCGGCAGCTGCGGAAGAGAACAGAGCACCGGGCCCCGTGCAGCAAACGTTTCCGAACTTGGGTGTTCCCTGCCTTCAGTCCCGTATTTTCTAGATTAAAGTCATGCAATGCCGTTAACTGTTCCTCACAGCAACCAACCGCTCATTATTCTCATTAATCTGGACCTGCTCCAGTTCATGAGTATTAGTGGTGAAGAGCAATAGCCAAACCTGGCTTCAATATACTGTACTTCAGACCTCATCAACACCCGGTATAGCCACCTCCCTTATCTCATACACAGCTTTCCTATGAAGCTGGCCCAGAAAGCTCTTACGAGGCAGACAAACGGCGTCACGCTGTCCCACTTGGATTAGAGTCTCCCATAGCTTCCAGATGTTTCTCCGTCGCGCTGCAGCCTCACCAGCTGTTGCCTACTCTTTAGGAATTTGTGCACTGGGTCACACCTTCTTGCTTACGTCTTTGCTGGAATTTGTCTTGCTGACAGCAGGTCTGTGGTTAACGCCTTCTGAAAAGTAATTTTTCCCCCCCAAGGAGTTGTGCATCCTATGCAAGGAATGACAACGAGACCTTGGCTGGAAGACAGCAAGGCAGGGAGACTCCACCACTGCCTGGGGGTTTACTTCAATAGTTAGCTTCCAGCTAACCACTTTTCAGCTCACACTAGGTACTTAGGAGGTTTCTATGTGGGCAAGGCTACAGCATGATGTAAAGACTTGTGTCCCAGTTTCGGCTGGGATAGAGTTAATTTTCTTCCTAGTAGCTGGTATAGTGCTGTGTTTTGGATTTAGGATGTGAATAATGTTGATAACACACTGATGTTTTAGTTGTTGCTGAGCAGTGCTTACACTAAGTCAAGGACTTTTCAGCTTCTCATACTGCCCTGCCAGCGAGGAGGCTGGAGGCGCACAAGAAGCTGGGAGGGGACACAGCCAGGACAGCTGACCCAAATTGGCCAAAGGGATATTCCATACCATATGATGTCACACTGAACAAAAAACCTGGGGGGAGTTGGCTGGGGGGGCACAGCCGCTGCTCGGGAACCGGCTGGGCATTGGTCAGCGGGTGGGGAGCAACTGCATTGTGCCTCACTTTCTTTGTATATTCTTTTTATCAGTATTATTATTATTATTTTCCCTTCCTTTTCTGTCCTATTAAATTGTCTTTATCTCAGCCCACGAGTTTTACCTTTTTTCCAATTCGCTCCCCCATCCCACTGGGGGGAGTGAGCGAGCGGCTGTGTGGTGTTTAGCTGCCTGCAGGGTTAAACCACAGCAGCTTGGTAGCTAGACAGCAGCTACAGGCAAAGTCATTGCGTAAACCAAGTCTTCTGGGGCTGGGAGCCAGAGAGTGTGGAACTCAATATGGAAGATATCACTGTATTTTTTGTTGATATCATTATATTTCATATTCTGTTTCATTACAATCTGAAAATACTTTTTAACCCACTGTTCTCACGGAGATCTGCAGTCACCCTATTGCCTTGTGATGCTGATCCTG
Organism: Fulmarus glacialis; assembly: GCF_000690835.1. Taxonomy (NCBI): domain Eukaryota; kingdom Metazoa; phylum Chordata; class Aves; order Procellariiformes; family Procellariidae; genus Fulmarus; species Fulmarus glacialis. Next base: position 8,630 of record NW_009211167.1, read on the forward strand.
AAGGAATCCTCACCTGGATTCAGGCTCTGCCTGGACTTAGAAACAGACGGTTCGGGGTTTTAATCTGTTTTTTTATAACCCTTAGATACCATAGGGAAACAAACAACTGAACAGTCCCTATAGCTGTGGAGCACTTTTTAGCAAACAGTAGCTCTGAACTATCGAGGCAGCATTTTAATCACTGTGGTAGGGCAGGGAGACCTGGGGCAAACAGCGTAGATATCTATAGATCGAACAAAAACCCCGTAACCCGTTGACTTTGGACAAAGGTCTGGTGAGTTCCAGCTCTGCTGCACAGCAGCTTCTAAACTGCAGCCACCAGCACTGTTAAATAAGTTGAAAAAAATCTATACTGTTATAGTTCACATCTAGAAAACATGTAGGGCAGAAAACACGCGTTTCGAAGGTGAATTGCAGAACAACTTTTTGTTTAAAGTTTTACCCCATGTAGCGTAAATAATGAAGGGGTCATTTACAACTTGTAAGACCAGTACATACAAAAATCACACAAACTTTTCAACTTGCAACGTTTCACAGCGATAGGAATGCCATTATTCTCATCGTAGCAACTGAACACACACCATTGCTTAACAGAAATGGGGAAGAGAAAAAAGAAAACTTCCCACCACAAAGTAATGAAAAGAAAGTTAATTACAGGACTTTCAAAAAAAATAGTAGTTGGACATCAGCCAGAAAGCTTTCTGTTTAGACCTGGTTAAGTCTTCCTAAGGGAAGCATTATTTTTTTTGATGCAGAGGCTCCAGTCTATTTTTAGAGCACATCGTAGTCGATGAGTTTAGCACTTTCACATTTGAACCAACAGTCTATTAATTTTTTTTTTCAGACCTTCTATAACACCACATGTTAGTTTGCTCACTTAATAATAATTGCGTAAATTGTCATCAATTCCATGCCTGGCATTAAACTGGTTTTACCCCGAATAACCTCTTGGATTTGACAAGTGAGACTCAACTGTTCCACATTGTGCATTAACCGTGTGATGTCCTTGTTTCCATTTCAACCCTTCTTGTTCAGTGGTGTGTTCAGTGTCATGTTCATAGTGGTCCTTATGCTGGAGGGGAGAGCTGCATGCAGAGGAGCTCAACAGGCTGGAGAAACCGGCTGATGGGAATGTGCAAAGCCCCATGCACCAGTACAGAATGGTCATTGACCAGCATCAATGGACAGCATCTTTGCAGAAAAGGTCCTGGTGGAGAAGTTGACATGAGCCAGCAATGAGCCCTTGCAGCAAGGAAGACCAACAGTGTCCTGGGCTGCATTAGGAAGGACATTGCCTGCAAGTCAAGGGAGATGGTCCTTTCACTCTGCTCAGCACTGGTGAGACACGCGCTGAGTTCTGGGTCCAGTTCTGGGCTCCTCAGCACAAGACAGACATGAACATACTGGAGTGGACCCAGCAGAAGCCACCAGGACGGCCAGGGGCTGGAGCACATAACGTGTGAGGAGGGGCTGAGCCAGCTGGGCCTGCTGAGCCTGGGGAAGGGAAGGCTTCAGGGGGACCTTATTGCAATCTGTCACTACCTAATGAGAAGGTGCGGAGAAGATGGAGCCAAACTCTTCCTGGGGGTGCACAGCAACAGGGCAAGAGGCAGCAGATACCAGCTGCGACGTAAGACGTACCCACCAGACTTTAGGAAAAAATTATCACCATGAAGGTGGTCAGGCACAGGGCCCAGGGATTTGTGTAATCTCCATCCCTAGAGGCAAGCAAAACACGACTGGACAAGGCTGGGAGCAACCTGGTCTAAATTTGGCCCTGCTCTGAGCAGAAGATTGGATGACCCCGGGGGTCCCTTCCAGTCTGAATTATTCTGATTCTCTGATTCATACCTTTTCACCAAGCTACATTTTTTTAAAGCATGCCTGAGTCATTTGAAGCATCGCATCCAAACCGCTGAATCACATGTGCGTAACCCACTCTAAACTGACCTAGCATTTGATCCTAAAAATGCCTCATACCAAAGAAATGAGAGTGGATTTTCAGTTTTTGTTAACTAAGTGTTTATAGCACTGAGTAATACATTTGTTAAGCCCTTGAGACAAGAGCCGAATCTGCCTTTGTTTGCACAGGAGAGCACACCGGCACTGCTGCTTTTATAGCAATGGGAAAGTGCTGGGCTCTGTGGGAAGATGCAAACCCAGATTAGCAATTTAAACCATCACAAAAGGGCCGTATCTTCAGGGGTGTTTGGATGTCACCCCTAGATGTGGAGTCCGATTGAACGCTCTGCAGCCAAGGTAGGCAAAAAACCCACAAGGCGTGTTTGAACACCTTGATCGCGGTGTCAATACCGAAGAGTTAACAAGCAAACGCGACCCGTCACCAGCCCAGAGGGAAGGGCTCTGGGTAGGGCAGGACTCAGGTCGCTAACGAGAGAGTCAGGAAACTTTTGGAAGAGCTGTGGGGCTCCAGAGTTACCCGCGTTAACGCAGCCCGTAAGCAGCCCCACAAAGAAAACATTGTCGGGGGCTTTTCCACCGAGCCAACTGAAGTCAAATTAATAGAAACTGGCGTTACACAAATTCACTGGAGACAGTTTGGCTTTTTGTTGCTTGATATTCCAAGGGTGGGGAGTTAATTTATTTTTCTATTTTTAAAGACTTTTTCCCCTCTCCCTTCCTCTGCAAGAAAACCCCCACAAACCACAGAGTGACAGCAATAAATGAGTACGAGAGTTCACCAAAGGATTGCGGTGGATTCCCTTTCAGTGACAAATTTTAAACCGAGATCGGAGAACTTCTTAAAAATGATGCTGTTATTTTAAACAGGGATTAATTTGGGGAAGTCCAGTGGCTGATTATACCAGGTCATTTGACCGGATAGCAAAGGTTTATTCTGGTTATCATGTTGACAAGCAAAGAGGAGATGAAACACGGGGGGACCGAGCACTGAGCGGGGGCTGCAGAAACACGACCTTGCGTTAACAGCATCCTCAGTGGAAGGAAAGAAAATGTTGAGAAACAAGAAGCTGGGAAGCAGAGCCCGTGAGTGCAGAGCAAGACGTAAAGACAAGCTGGGGAAAATCAGGAACAGGATGAGATGAGGGAAGACAGCTTCCCCGGCCGGAGGCAGGGCCGGGGCGGGCGCGGCGGCGGGCAGGGCACGCCAC
>NW_009211168.1:0-13885 GCF_000690835.1 Fulmarus glacialis
GCTCCCGTCCAGCCTGAGCTGTCCTGCGACCCTAGGATATCCAATGCACACTAGTAAGTGTTACTGGTTAACTTGAAATCTTCTTTCAGAGGTAAAGCTAAATATAAGGGTGTTTTTTCCTTTTTTTTTAGTAGACAGGTGTGGAAAGAGGGGACTATTAGCCACCTTCCAAATGATCTGGACTCAAGGGATCACTCGTTTAGACTTGATTTAGAGTGGTGAAGTATCTAGCCACTAAAGCAGAGGGCATAGCTTGAGAATAGCACTGTGAAATATAACTAAATCACTTCTGTTTTGAAGCTGGTCCGCATCTGTCCCATTTGGATCCCGGGTGGGCAAAGCAGCTTGTTCCTATTGGTACCTGTCTGTATAGAAATAGCCTACATTTAGCTTAATATTTGAAAAAAGGTAATTTCAAATTAACCCTTGGGATCTTATGGGAGTTCTTTAATTTTCCCTTCTCAGAAGTGGTCAAACTGGATAAAAATAATTACTGGACTTCAAACAGATATGTGTTTGCTGAAAGGCAGATATTTTTCTTCCAAGCCTAAGAGCATATTTTCTCTGTTGCTAGTGAGACATGATTGTGACCAGAGACGGGTGCACATGTACATAGAATGCATGAAAATTTCCTTTTCACCCCAAATAGCTTTGAAAATAATATCAGATGGAAAATGTAGAAACAGAAAGGCAATCTGTCTGTGCAGTGTCTCATTTAGCTGCTCTCTCAGGCTAGTTGGGACAGTCCTAACCTACTTTACATTGATTAGAAAAGTCTGAATAATTACCTGCACTAGATACAGCTTTCCTCAGTGCAGACCTTTGTATCTTTTAGAAATTAATTGCTTGCCTTCAATAATTTTTGCCCCTGGACTCCTCACCCAGGCACCCCTGGATTTGACGAAAGGGGAGAAGGAGGCAATGGGTGTCTTCCATAACCAAGCAAGAGTGTCCAAATACAAATCCTGATCTAAGGCTGAGAAAAAAGAAGTCATCAGAAAATTCATTTCCCAGAATGTTTGTCCGAAGCAATGAGTTATATTTGTCCATTTAGTCCATCACAAGTTTTCCCTCTATGACATATAATCCTCAATATGTTACATGAGAACACTATAATTTGAAGGGCATGGTCCAGACTCCGCTGCTTTCTTCCCACCCACTGTCTCCCTTTTAGTAACAGACTCCTGGGAAAATGTCTGATGAAAACACTGATGTCTTCTCTGAATTACATAGTTGTTTAATACCTACTTTGACATGTCTTTGACTGTCAGTCAGTTTTTCTTATGCCAACCATTTGCCTCACAGGAGCCTGTTTGCTGTAGGGTGAGAACTATGCCTCTGGATGGCAAAAGACTCAGACACGGTTTTGGGTCTTCTCTGATTTGAGTGCCAAATTTATTTAAGCCAGTAGTTTGTTAAGAGTTTATTTTGGGGGAGATATAGAACTATTCTCTCTTTTCAGGACTTGTTTTAACTAAGAGATGTACAAATCTCTGCCACAGACTTGGAAAAGCTTTAACTTGCCCAGAAGTACCCATTCATTTTTGACAAATCCGCTTTTGTTGACCAGCTTGAGAAATGTCAGCAGCCCGTGTTCACTTCAGCTGAGCTGGTAGGTACCTCAGCTTTTCTGAAAATGAAAGCTGGAGTGCTTCTGTTTGGGTACCACGTTTTTAAATGTGGCCTTATCCATTTTGGAGTCAGTTTCCTCATGGGGAAAGCAGATAATGGCCTAACACATGTTGTTTGAAGTGTTTTGGAGCTATATCTAGTTGTGGTTGTAGAATGCTTCACAGTCCTCTAAGTGAAGGTACTACTGAGGTATAAAAGTGTTACTGGATAAGCTCTGGGGGCACAAGCTGTCCCGTCTTGCCAGCGGTTGGTCAGCACAACAGTTTGGGTATGTTCATGGGAAAGGAGTCACCATCATGAACACTTTGGCCTTGCTTGGTTAGGCAGTGAAAAATAGTCATGAACAGAGAGAGAAAATGAGACTTGTGTGGGGCCAGGACCATGTTTCATTGCCATGGAGATCTGTAGTCTCATGGGAAAGGCTCTGTGAAGATCTTACAGTAAAGTGGTTTTCTCTGAGGCTGCAGAAGGCATTGAGGCAGGAGAAGTTCTCTTTAAAAAAAACAGGAAAGCCACCAAAGAGGGTTGGACTGAGCAGCATCTCCCAACCCGCTGGACGTGGATCTGAGCCCCCTCCTCCCCAACGCTGCGTCACAGGCTGTGAGGGAAACCGGAGGGGAAGGGGAGAGGGGGCAGCAGCCACAGCTGGGATGAGCCCAGCACTCAGCCCGGAGACTTGGGTACTGAATTAAAGGATTACAGCGAAGGTGGTGGTAGGATGGGTGTTTTATTTACTAGCTGTGTAACTCCTTGCTGTGCTTTTCCAGCATGATGCCATGCTCATTTCCACCTCCAGTTTTTGTAGGACATTTTATATACTGATTCAAAGCTTGTAAATGCAGAAGCATTTACTGGCAAATGTGGATGCACAGGCAGGTGTCCGATTTTATCCAGGTTCCTCTGGGAAGCATACTGATCTTAGGATGTTCACTATTTTTAAGTGAAATATTTGAAAATTTGGACCTGGCATTTTTTTGCTAGCAGGAGGAGTACATCTGTAGGAGTAATACTAAATCTATCTGTGTCCTAAATCCTAAAAATATTTGTTGTGGTAAGTACAACCAAAGTTTTCTGATGAGATTTTAATTCAGACCCCAGTCTAGGAGGCAGTGTGGCCCCATTTCTAGTTGTTTCTTATGTACAAACCTAAACAGTCTGGTTTGTAGTGTATCCCAAAATGTAGTGGTTCCTTTTCAATTTGGCTATATCCTCACATCTACAAAACTATTACATCTTAAGTTGCATAAAGCAGCTATATACAAGTCTTTTTGTTCACAAAACCCGACCCTTAGGAAATATTACTACATATACTGATTGCAAAAAATTAATTATTATACATTTGAATAAAGAAAAATAACAAGTTACCCAGGCAGTGATTAGTTTTGGTGGTTACTGAATTCTGAAAGAAATTTGCTTTTGAAATTTATTGTTGAGAAAGTTTTCAAGAAAACAGATCTTATGCTGAGGCAACAATAAAAATAAATAAAGTAAATTTTGCATTTGCTTTCTGCGAACTTTACACCAGAAAAGTAGTTACATGTAACCACTCAGAGAAAGAAAGCATATCATGTGGTAATTATAACTTTCAACCCCAATTAAGGTAAAACAGGATGACAAAATCATGCTTTGGAATGATGAATATATTCTGTAAAATAAGAATCTCTTCACCATCATCCGATTATGAATAGGAAAAACCAGGGCTATCAGATGACATGTCCAAGGAAATCCAAGCTGTTTGGAAATGAAGTTTGTGTGAAGAAGAAAGAATTTGGCCATTTCTCTGGAATGGCCAAACATGCGGTAGCCTGCGTGCACAATTGATGTGCACATGAACTAGTCCAACCAGTCTGGAATACATTTAATTGGATATGCGTATGCATCTCTGCAGTGTGCACGTAATGAATTCAATGTGTCCTGTATCACCTGCAATGCATGACTTTGCACAGGGTGCGTGCCACATGTGCCTGTATTTTCATCCAAGATTCTCATGTCTGGGAACCTCAAAAACAGAAAGGAAGAAACTTTTTACACCAGTGTTTTTCTGTAGTGAGAACATACAAACAAGATATTATTTCTTTCTTTAGGGGCTGCATTGTATAGTTAAGACTTCAGTGGGACTTTCTTATCATAACCTGTTGATGCTCACCAACCCACTTTTTTTGCAGGTGGACTCACTTCAGTCTTTTAGGATTTCCTTCCTTGCTGAACCAAGCAAGACTCTTATGTTAAACTGTTGAGTTACAGAAATTTGCATACCTGTCATCAGTTAATTTTTTCATCGTTTATTCTCCTAATGAGCATGAGATATGCTGAAGCTGCTTTTCAGTTTTTGTTTAGTTTAGCTTGTGCTTTACACAACTGGGAGCACTGTAGCTACTTTTTCTAGTTAAATGTTGATACTGAACAATCAAACATACTTTGCAGTAGAGAAACAAATGATTTCCATATGCATACAAAATCCCTAAACAAATCCATCAAATATGTTGTCTCAACTATTTTTCTTCCAGCACTGAGAGAATACTGGCACACAGTTAGTATACAGCATCTGGTTAGCTGAGAATACATCAATATCTCTGAAGTTTTAAAACCTTTTCTTTGAAAAACAAGTCTTTCCCACAAAGTATGAAACCATTCATCTACAGCATTTGACTGTGATACAGACTTTTAGTATACTTGATAGGCAGTTTAGGTAGGTTTACGTGTAGAAGGTAGCAAACACATACTTTCAGTGCTGGCAAAAATGGATATTTTTGTAATTTGTTCTTTGGAAATTATAATTGCCATAGTAAATATTTGTATTTCATGTCATATATGTATGGTTTATAATCACGGGGCTAGAGAAAATGGCATGTCATTTGCTAAGTAGACTATTCTTTATACTTTATAAGTGTTCCCATTCTAGTTCTAAAAAGGAGCTCTTGGTGTTGCTGAAGCCAATAGTGAAATTCCCATAGACTTCAGCAGCAGTTGGCCTCTGTTTCACCCTAGGAATTTAAGACTGGATTCCAAAGGGGATCTAACTCTAGGTCCAAAATTTAGATCCTTAAAATCTCTGCTCAGATGGTGTCTAAACTCTCTAGGCACCTACATTTCTGTTGTTAAAATTCTCCATCTGACTGTAAAATTCTCCAGCTGGCTATTACCTTTGCCTTGAGAGCACTAGGCCGTTTGGTGCCTGTTTTAGACCTGCTCCTCAAAAAGAATTGCACATAAGTGTTCTCCAAACTGTCTTGCCCACGGTGCTCAGTCTGGTAGCAACTTCAGGGAACAGCTGAAATTTGACAGACTGGGTTGTGTACGTGAGGGTAAAGGTCCTTTCCGCATCTGCAGCTTCACTTCTCTTTGTTGCTATTTCTCTCACTTTCTAGAGATACTGTAGCTCTAGCTTAGGGATCATCTGAGCATGACTGTGGGCACTGACTGAAGAAAGGACAGAGAAACAGAGGAAGAGCACGTGTAAGCATGGTGCTGGAAGGACACCTGGCTTCTGGTTACCCCCTTTGCTCTGCTGCACGTGTTTTATTCAGGGAGGTTTAATCTAAGCCTATGCACACTGTCCTTGGAGCAGGGACAGACACTTGGTCTGATCCTTTCTGATGAGTGCTTACTAGGCTCCAGAACTACACTAACACCAGCTCCATCTCTCTTGCCAAATTTATATTTAATTATTCCCTGTAAAGTGAAACAGCTTCCTGTCTCTGAGTACCCAGAAGCTTGGCAGTTAATAGTTCAGGCGCTTTTGCAGACAAAGTGTGGGTTCAAAGCGCCTAAGGGATGGGAAAGGAATGAACTTCTGGCTCCCAGCCTAACTGTACCTGTGGTGCTACCGGAGGAAAGCAGCTTTCGCGATGCGCGGGGGTGCCTGGAGGACCCCCTTGCCAGACAGAAGCGCTGTGCTGCTGCAGGGCCCAGAGGGCTTCTCCCCATCACCGCACCGCCCAGTCCCAAGCTGCTGGAGCACAAGCAGTGGGCACCACCCGAGGAACAGCAGCCGCATAGTGAAAATCCTGGGCAATTATGGAGGGAAAGTGTTTGCGGAGGAACAGCACCGTGTGCTGGTAGGTGTGGAGGAAAATCCTGCTAGAAGCGATGGTTGGGATGCCAACTAATGCTTACCAGACTTTTAATTCTTTTTATTTCTGACCTTGTTGAGATCCCAAGGCACCCAAAAGACAAAGTTTGGAAACTCTCCTGTAAGCTGGTACCTTTAAAGAGCAAGCAAACAATGAACCCGTGGTCTAATTACACCAGGAATTTTCCATACTTTTCAGCTCTTATGTAAAACATTTTGCCTCCCTAATAATAATTATAAACTTCTTAACTAGACTGATTTACTCAGGAACAATAAAGTTTAGTCTAAATTTATATGTTATTCAAAGGAAAGCAGCTCAGGAACTTGCTGTTCAAAGGGAAATTTGTAGTGCTGTTTAATACAGAGCTAAAATTAAAAAGAAAGAAAAGAAGTCTGTGTTTTACATTAAACCAAACCTTTTTGATAAGAATGCTGGCCTGGAGCAATTTAAGCCATGAAAAATGAACTCCCTGAGCACTCCTGTCAGAGTCCAGTGATGGAAGGATCCCTGTAAATTCTTAATCTGCCTTTCTTCGTGGCAGGACAATATAGTTCTATAGAAAGGAAGGTCAAGGAACTGAACCCCCACAGTAGGTATCCAAAAAAGCAATCAAGCTAAACTAGCGGGGAGTGGATTCCAGCTGAACTCTGTAGTGAGGAGCTTTTCTCTTCCACCACAGGTACCTTATAGAAGGGAAGATTCCTGGGACTAGTGGTTTAATTTCTCTGGCTACCATGCTAATCACATACGTCCCATAATTACTGTCTTTCTTTCTTTTCCCCAGACTGTCATTCTTCTGTCTCTTAGCTCCGTCCAACAGGCAGACAATGTGGACACAAAGGCTGTGCAAGCTGGCGAGGCACCTGATGGAACTCCGAAGCTCCGTGACACAGTACCCCGTGCCCCGCTCTCTCTTTCAAATATTTAATTTGCATTCTTTCCCAGCAATAGCCAAATGCTCAGGGGCTGCTTTCCATTTTCACCTCATTAGATTATATGTCTGAACATAAAAATGACTGAGAGCTGTGAACCAAATCAAGCTCCTGCAATGTGTGCTGCAAACATGTCAATCATAGTGATGACACAAGGCGAGGATTTGGCAAAAGTCATGCATGGCATTAATGTTAATTGTGTATTTGCAGGTTAGACCACTGTCAGCTTTACAGCAAACTCATTATCTTATTTACAGAACAATGATGGATTTCCCAGAAGGCAGAGTAAATAATCCTACACCAGGCTCTGAAAAGAAAGGGTCTCTGACCAGAGGAAACAACACAGCCCCGGTCAAAGAAAATGGCCAAGGGACAGCAGCTTCTTTTCATCCCAGTCAAGTGCATGGGTCATGCACCTTCTCTGGCTATGTAAGACAGAGGAAAAGGGTACAAATTAGAGGCTTCTTTTCATCCCAGTCAAGCGCACGGGTCATGCACCTTCTCTGGCTACGTAAGACAGAGGAAAAGGGTACAAATTAGACTAAACCCTAAAAGTTGATAAAGCTCTCCAAGAGGCTTTCAGGTAGGTTCAGAGAGCCACTGCCTCATGGAAGTGCTTTGCTGACAGGGTAGGAGCATAGGAGATGTTTGTTATGACCACGAGTGGGAATGCTGTCCTCACTCCGTGTCCTTCCCCTGAGCTGGACCTCTGGCACAGAGGGCACCCTGCAGCCCCAGCTGCCCGCCTTCCTGGGCAGTTACTCTGCACCAGCAGCAAAGGGGCCGAGGGCCCGTGGCCGCTTCCAGGCAGACCACAGCTTGCAAATAAAGACAACAGGGAGGGCTCTGGGTCTGGGAAGAGCCATTCATATGTGTTTGCCTGGGACTACTTCTAAATTTAGAGAAACGTGTTTCAGAGATGGTTTTACATAGTGTGGTGTCCTACATAGGGTCTCCATGGTGGACACTCCTATATATTGAGTTTTAAACTGAAGGAGGAAATTGAGAGGCTTTTTAATAAGCTGAAGCGTGGGATACCTGTACAGTAATTCCTTTTGTGGTCTATTATCTCAATAAGAAGGTAAAACAATTAGGAGATGCGCACGATGATATAATCAGGTTAAAAAATGTGGCAGAGGGGTTTTTTTCACCTTTTTCTTTCCCCTGTTCAGTTGGATAGTTGGTGTAAATAACTCTTAAGTATCAACTCTTGTATGACATAGTATTTAGAGAAGTGCATTTGATTTCATGAAAGAAAAAATGAGAAAAGGAAAAAAAAATACTGTGGTAAGAAGATACACTTTATATTTAGAGTTTCTTGGGAGAAAGGGGGCAGCCTGAAATGTAAGAGAAGGAACACGCTGGGGAGAAACCCACCCTGCGCCTCACCAGCCCCGCGCTCCGGGATTTCATAACGATTGTAGTTGAAGTGGCAGGAAAGCCTTTCTCTTCATCTTGGAAAAATGTGCCTGCAGCCTTCCTGGGAACCCTGATTAGGCAGCTGATTTGAAACTAATCTGCTGTGTGCGTTAACTGTGAAAATATACCTCCAAGCGTTCGGCAGTTTTCTGCCTGGCTTGTGAGAGATGTGGCCCTCAGTTTGCACAATCTGGATTGCAATTTTCCTGTAGCTCTAGGATATGTATATTTAAGCCTCTGATAAGAAGCAGCTTCTATACGCTGAGGCAGAGAGTTTGTTACTTGGTGAACGTGTGAAAAGATGGGCAGGAGGCAGGGTGGGCTGAGAGAAGGCATCCGCCACCACTGCTGTGCAGGCAAACCTCTTGGTCCAGGGGAATATTCAACAGAGCACTTCTATTTAGGAGCCTGAGCAGGGTTTTAAGATGCTTGATCATTTGCAACTGTGGTCATCGGGAGTTTTGTATGTCCCAGATTTCTGAATATGAGGCTGCCTTAAGCACTTACACACACCCCGAGTTCACTGGAGCTTACCAACTGCGGCTGAACTACGGTGTCTGCCTGTGGGCTCTGAGCCTGGCACACGTGCAGTTAACTCTTTCTTTGTGGGTGAGCTCAGCTGAAGGTTGTGATCCACAAACCTTCCCACTAGTGAACAAGATGGGCTCAGGTCCTCTTTGCTACATTATATATGACAGCTCCATGCAGGGACACTTGCCCCTTGGCTCCTTCAAGTGGGAATTTGGACAATGTTGAAGTGGGCACAAGCTAAAAGCTTGCATAAAGAGCGCCTTGACAGCACAGCTTATAATTAGACTTTTAAATTTTTGCTGCTTTCCTACTTTCATATCTGAATTTTCCATGGATATTAGGAAAACTCTCCAGAGCTTGCAAGCTTAAAGAGCTTTCTTTTAAGGAAAAGAGCCTGCTTGCCTGGTAAGATTTCTCCAAGCTAAGCCGTACCAGCTCTACTATAAATCTAAATTCTTGCATTTTCTTTTATATTCTTTGGCGAGGACTCACTCGTATTCCTTGATTCTTAAAGCCAGCTTGATGGAAAGAGCTGCATATGTAAATGGCTCCTTGACTGAAAATCTAGGCCAGAAATTTCAAAGAAAGCATTGTCAAAATCCTTTAAACGACAAAATCATAACTCAGCTACTTACATATAACAAAACTATCTTCTAGTATTTTACTTTATCGCTGAGCACTATCGTCTTTAAAGTGACTACTGAGACTGACCAGCTTTATTAATGACCTCATAGCTGATAAATTTTGCAGCTAAGTGTCTTACTGCCTGTGAGGTAACGTTGGAGAAACAGATAAGTGCGTCTGTCTGACTGGCTGTAAGAATTGCACTTTTGTGAGCTTCCCTCTCAATTCTGTCCTTTAAAGAACAGTATAGCCATTTTTTTTTATCTGCACTGTTAAATACAGTTCTCCAGGGCATGTAATAAACAGAACGTATAATATATTTAGTGTTCTGGTTGAACTGTAGATGGGCTCCCTCATAAAAGTAAGAAGGCACTCAGCAAGTTTTAAACAAGAGGAGGAAATGCTGCTGAAAGGAATGAGCAGACTTGCAAGCCGTGACATAAAAGTCATCTGAATAAGTAAACGCAGTAAAGAAAGTACAAAGAAATGGCTAGACCTATGTTAGCAGAGGAAACCGGGGACCTCTGGAAGTGGTTCAGTAAAAACTATCTCCAAAAGAGGTCTTTCCAAGCAGTGTGATTATGGATGAATGAGTAGTTGGATTGTGAGCCAAATTTTGAATGATTCTGAAACAGCAGATGCAAAGATCTGGGGACAGAGGGTGTGGGGGAAATGGGTCTTCCAGCAGCGAAACCTGCAAAACATCTCCCCTACTTCTTTTAGGATGCACAGTAACAGAGATAGGGCCAAACAGCAGCAGGCCAGCTGTCTGTCCGTTCATACACTACCTGTCTCTGAGGGACACCAGAAACTTCACAAGAAAAGTGCATAAAATACCATAGCAGGCAGTCAGGAATAACTTGCTTGCAGAGAAAGCTTCTCTCTAATTAGTTAACATTTGACTTATGCAATAGGTGGTATCCTCCTTTTTGTAAATGTTTTCTACTGCAACTCTACCTATGCTCATTACCCATTTTAAATATCTCATCTGGTTTTGATTCCTATGAAGACTCTGGATTCAACTTGTATCTTACGGCTGTACTTGCCTTTAGTGGTGTTAAATATTTTGCCTGATAATTTTGTTGGATATCCTTCTTTCTTTTATTTTTTCTCAAATGAATGAGTAGTAGGAATATAGTTGGCCACAGCTCTATTAATAAAACCAAATTCAAGTAGAGAATGTATTTTTGCTGGAATGAAAATTGCTTTATAAAACTGTCAGATTCACTATAATTTTGTTACAAAAGAAAATTGGAAAAAATGTTCCAGAAACACAAAATATCCCATCTTGCATTTCTTTTTGAAATCTTGTTTCATTTCAACATTATTTGATTTTGTATTATTATGTTTTTAGAGTCTCAGATGAAATATTCTGATGCGCCTGGATCAAATTGTATTTTCAGAATGCTAATTTATAAACAAGTTGGAAATTTTCAGTTCTTACTGTGATTCAGAACAGCAGTTCTGCAATACTAAACAGGGCATCCTGAAATGGAGATCTTATCCTCAGCTACAGCTTTACTTAGATGTAAACAAAAAACACTAATATGCACCACGTTTCCTCTTTGTCCTTGCTTTCAGTCTTAATTTTTTCACTGTGTCACTGAATGGGAATTATCCTGTGTGTTTAACAATAATTAATTTCTGTTTTCACTCTATTATTCTGGTATAAAGTCACCAGAATTGGACAAAGTTATTCCAGATATTAATGACATATAAGGTTATTCATACCTTCATAACTTTCTGTCGTAATTTCTATACTATCTTTTATTGATTTGATTATATAAGATAATTTGAGCTTATAGACCTTCATTAAATAAGCCATAGAGCATGCACACACATACACACAGCTTTACTCTGTAGTTTTACCCTCCCAAAGAGAGGCTAAGATATTCCCTCGGACGCTTGTTGATGGATACCTTAATTTTGATCTTTGGATGCTACTTGACATTTATCACCTCTGACTTTTATGTACCTTTTGTTGCCAGGGTGGGAAAATTTTTTAAGTGTTACTCCTGAGAAACAGTAAGACCATAAGAAGGTTCTGGCTACATATTGGCTTTCTGCTCAAGAGAATGGGGTGAACAAATGTCTGCACTTATGCTGGAGTTCCCACTTAAGAATCGTCCACCCTCACAGTATTATGTCATGGTTTGCATTTAGTATTTCTAGCTTCTTTTTTGAGGTTTCCGGCAATGCTCCTTGTTTTTCAGTGTCACGGGTTACTGAGTAGTGCAGTGTGTTATCCCTCTTAGGGAACCGAGGATGCTGCCTCCAAACTCCTCCCAGATCTGGAAATGGATACTCATTGCAGTTTATCTAACCTAGATCTAGACAGCAGAAAAATGAATTGCATAGTATAGCTATGTGCAGCTAATGAGGCTATCTAGAGGAAGCTGACAAAATACAGGCGTTGGTTGTGAAATGCCTCCTTAAAAAGACGCAAAAATATGAAAGTTAAGTAACGATATTTAAAGTCCAGCTGAGTGTCTATCTCCATGGTCACCTGTCTCATGTTGACACTACACCCCATCCAACAGAGGATCTGGATATTATTCAGCATTGCTTCCAGTCTGCGGCTTGGGCACATCAGCCTCTCACTAGCTGCTCTTCCCAGATGGACACACAGACAGCCGTCCACTGAAATTAGTGACCGGGTTCTGGAGTGGGGTAGGAGACACTCCCTCTTAGCCTTCTCCCTCTCTCTCTGCTTTAAAACGTTAGGACTTATTTTTTCCTCTTCTATATTGACATGCCATCAACACAGGTCAGAATTTTGAAGGGGAGAAAGTGACTGAGTCGTCCCAACACTTCTCTCACAAGAGCCAGATGGACAGAGCACTCATATGCTATGGAAAACTCCATCTGAAGTTAGTCCCTGGCTCAGCCAGAGCAGTAATTTGAATTACTGCTGGGTGAATGTCCCAATAACAAGGTTTTACTTAGCACAGGATGGTCATGAATATTTGTCTTGTTCTTCAGTCTCACGCACCTGGGAAACCCCCTAACTCTACATTCTTTAAAGCTAGCACATTCCTACAGGAGGTTTTCAGTAGGGTGAAATCAAGTTTTAAAAAAACCCTGACAGTGTTACAGAGATATTTCAGACTTCCATTAATTACTTGCTTACACATTAGTTACCTACTTACTTACCTCACTACTTACACATGCCACATCCCACACCTCTGCACCAGACATTGTGTAGCTACAGCTTCTTGTTTAACTCCTTTGCTGGGCTCAGCAAAGAAATTTAATACGTAAAGTGAATCATTCACTTTTACAGCACTTGGGAGTTATGTATCATGTTATAAACAAGTCCTGAGATTCAGAGCCCTCAAAACTGAGCTCATTCTCTCCCTAATATGTAGACGTGACAGGGCTACTGATGTGCTCAGGCCACTGCCTACCCTGCTGACCAAAATGTCTTTAGCCTCCTAGTGCTCCCCTGTCTGCTTTAATTAGTTCATAATCTCATTGGAAGGATGTAGCACAGCACCGGGTGCAATGGGGTTCCTAGTCTGTAGCTGAGGCTCAGTGAAACACTAATGTAACCAGCAGTAATTTTCAGACAAGAAAGCCAGCAAACCTCCTGGTCCCTTTCCTTTACAAATCTTTGAAGTCAGTGGTGACACTGTGTTGTGAATGACCAGAATCCTGCTCTTCTGTAGGGTTTCCCCCTGTGCAATGTTTGCACTCTTATTCCATGGGAGGGGAGCAGTGGCAGGGAGCCAAAGGTGGGCATTTCTGGGCATATCTGGATAGATGCAGAAATCTGCATTCTTCTCCCAGTCTTGCTAGAACAGGCTGATTTTATTTGGGAGGCTGCAGAGTGGCTTTGCTTAGCTAGTTTTAAGATTGGTGGTGTACTACTAATGTATAAGTGCGTGTCTTTTGCAGGCAGCGTTTGTTGCACATATGGTCTGGAGACTGCAAAACTGCAGTTAGGAAAGCACTGAGCCTGAACTAATAAGCCTTGTCTGGCAGTACAATGCAAATTGTATAGACAAGGAGAGGCCCAAACCCAGAGCTTTATGAGGAAGGCAGGACCAGGACCTAAAATGCTGTTGTTTTTTGTTTTCTGTTTCTTTCAAAAATGACTCCGTGCCATAGTAAACATGGCTACAACTCTGCCTGCTAGTTCAGAGTGCTGGCGAAGGGAGCTCACATCTGCCTGCAATCGACTGTGTAGACATATCCTACGTGGCTTCTGTACCGGAGCTGGCTCCTCTCCGGCTAGCTCCGAATACGGGCAGAGTTCACTTGTGTCCCTTTGCACCCGCTCCTATAGGCATACCAAATCAAGGCTATGTAGGCTTTATGAGCATTAGCCTTTTACTGAGGTGTGAAAAGCCTTTTTAGGCCCGGCAGCCATATGAATTCAGTGTAATAGGTTGTAATTGGGCATGTCCTGGCTTGTTTGCACTCTTAACACAACACAGGGTTCATAATTTGACACAGATATATCCCATTCTGTCACAATGGTAGTTTGCCAAGATTTATTCTTTTAACAAGGAACACAGATTCTTTTAATGTCTGAAAGCTAATGAGGAAGGCTTTTCCAAGTGCAATGTGTTTACACAGAAACGCCAATTTGTATTTTTCTTTTCTTTTCTCTTCTTTTCTCTTCTTTTCTTTTATTTTCTTGTCTTTTCTTGTATTTTCTTGTTTTTTCTT
>NW_009211169.1:0-832 GCF_000690835.1 Fulmarus glacialis
GCAAGGTCTGGGTGCCAGCAACTGGAGAAGGAGAAACATGTCACAGGCTGATATTCCCAAGCCATGGCCATGTTTGAGAGATCCAGGAGTGTGGGGGTGATTGTGAGATCAGTGGGTGATTGCCTGCATCTGTTTGCTTGTGATCCTCAGGCTGGCCTAGCTAGAGGGAAGGGGGAGACCCAGGTGCTGGGTGAGAGGGCCCAGGCTCCAGGCAGGGCTATGAGATGGGCTGCGGGCCTGTGGTGATATCTGAAGGATGCACGAATGTGGGTGTGCTTGTGGCCCCAGAGGGTGAGGGGGGGGGTTTTGAAAAAGACGCAACTGGAGCATCTCTTATTCGGTGATCGGCTGCGAGAGCTGGGACTGTTCAGCACCGAGAAGAGAAGTCTCAGGGGAGCTCTCCTCACTGTGTACAAATATCTGATGGGAGTCTGTGAAGAAGGCTGAGCCAGGCTGTTCTCCATGGTGTCCAGTGACAGGACAAGAGGCAATGGGCACAAACTGGAATGCAGAAGATTCTGTTTGAACACCAGGAACCCCTTTGTCACTGTGGGGGTGAGGAAGCACTGGCACAGGGTGCCCAGAGAGGTTGGGGAGTCTCCATCCTTGGTGGCATTCAAAAGCTAGCTGGACATTGTCTGGGACATGTTGCGAGCAGAGACACAAGCATCAAGGAAGGAGAGACTGCCAGGGATGTGGCCCTGGGGTCAGCAAGGATGGTTGCATGTTGAGGACCATGGCTCTATTTCTCCTCTTAGTAGAAATGCAGAAATCCTCATCTTCCTGTACCTGTGTACAGAGCCCCCAGGGCCCCCCGTTGGGGACATGCGCC
>NW_009211169.1:1115-3834 GCF_000690835.1 Fulmarus glacialis
CCGCAGGAAACCCTCCCCAGCCTTATCAGGTCCATGTGGGGAATAACAGGAAAACGCTGGGAAATATCACCTCACGTTTGTGGTTTTGCACCGGTTCTCTCAAGACGCTCTTACCGTTGGAAAGGAGAAGAGAAGAGAGAGAGGAGAGACCTCAGACCCCTTCTTGAGCTTTTCTCTCCCCTTTGATCCATTTCTCTCTGCCTCTGTCTTCTGATTCACCTGCTGTCACCATAGGAAATCTCAGCTGTTTCTGCAGTCCCACTTTTCTCTCCACCACAAATGAGGAGATCCTGTCAAAGCTCTTAAAGGGACTTTAAAGCTCTCATCCCATTAACATTAATAAGGTGCCACAGGCTGTGCCCTTCTGGCTGGCACATACCTGCCACGGCCTCCCGTTTTCTCCTGGTTGGCAACACAGCCAGGGCTTCCTATTTCCAAGCTCAGCATTGCGTGTACTCAGGCACCTAGGAGCCCTCAGAGATGACAGGGATGGGGAAGGAGGATGAATCTTTTTGCCGTAGCTCCATGGGCCCCTCAACCTGCTGGCCAGGTGCTGGTCCCAGCACACAAAGGTCAGGTATGACAGGCTGTTCCCTGGTCCTCTGGGCAGTAGGAGCAGGAGCAGGGACACACCACAGCCCTCCTCAGGGTCCACGCTGGGCTGAGCGCACTGAGCTCCTGCCCAAAACTACTCTGCACCTGGCTGTCCCCAGGCCTCATGATATTCTTGCAGAGCAAGGGACAGGGAGTCTTCTCTACCAGGGTTTTGCATCCACTCCTGGTTTGCTTCCCAGAGCCTTTCCCTGCAGAGCTGCTGACCCTTCCTTTCTTCCAGGCACCATGGGGCAGACCACCATCACCCAGGAAGAAGGACGAGTCACAGTGAAGCAGAAAGACACCTTCCAGACCACCTGCACCTTCCAGGTCTCTGGCTTTGAAGCCTTGTTTTGGTACCAGCAGAGGAAAGGCCAAGCCCCACAGCGTATCTCACACCAGGCAGCATCTGGCCCCAAGCAGAGCGGCCGTCTCACCACGCTGCTGACCACCACGGGGAAATACAGCCTCCTGCGGCTGGAGGAAGACGAGGTCTGCCTTGTACCTCTGTGCTGTGCAAGACACCCTGGTGCAGGGAGCTTCCTTGGCTGTGCAACAACCCAGGGGAGGGAGGGGATGTGTCTGTGCAGGGCTGAGCTTGGGGGAAAGGGCCCTGAGGTGTCCCCTGGCAGCGCTGCTTCCCCTGTTCACACAGAGCTCTGCAGGCCGATATCCTCTTCCAGGAGAGGACAGTGTCAGTGGCTTGAGAGGCAGGAGACAGTGGTGAAAGAATCTCAGGTTCCCTCGTTTTCACCATGGCTTATGTGGTTATTCTGCCCAATGGCTTTGGAAACATGATGGGCAATGCAGGAGGTTGGGACCGCTTGTGCAATGGTTCCTTGCTGCTGCTCTTTGCTTTATGGATTTCCCTGCTGCACATTGCTTCTTCAGGTATTCCTGTAGGCCTGTCTCTTAGTGTACCTGCTCTGGGATGTGTCCCTCCGAGGTCACAGTTCAAAGGAAGATGAAAAACATAAATAACATGCCATGTGGCAATGCTCCTTCCTGGATTACATGATTACAACAGTTTTCATAATAGTAAGAACCACCACATGGACCCTCCAGTTGCTGCGTGGCCATGTGCTGGGATCTGGAGGACCTGCTCTGCCCAGTGCACTCTACCCATCCTTGTAGCCCTCCTCATGCTCTACCTTGTAGGCTTCCCCCAGCCCTGCCTCATTTCTTCTGCCGTGAGACCAGGCTGTCAGCTTTATCCAAGATCTCAGTAGGGGAGCAGACCACCAGACAGAGGTGGGCAACAGGCCTCGCCAGGAGAAGAGCTGCCCTGGTGAAAACTGCCTCATGTCTGGGGGAAGGCCAGGCACAGCTGGTGGGAGCTGGGGGTGTGTGAGAGACGTGAGGGCCCTGGTGTGTGGCCTGGCCAGGCTGATTTCAACATCAATCTGTGAGTTGCCTTAGCCCTGCACATCTGTGTAACTGCTGGGCTGTGCAGGGAACTGTTTGGGGGGTGGAGGGTGTATAGGTGACCTGTCCTTGCCGTCCTTGCCCTTGAGTGCAGGCCATGCTTTCTCATTCTGGAGACAGGTAGGAGGATGAGGAGGAAAAGGTGGGGCTGTTTTGAAGGCTTTTTCTCACACCATCCCCACTCCTGCATCCTTTGGGGCCATCTTCTGATGGAGCCTCTTTTCCCAGCACAGGGCTATCCAAAGCAGGAGGAACTCCCTTCAGCACGAGCTTGTGAGCTGCTGAGCTCTCAGAGGCTCCAGCAGCACTAGGCTCCTCTCTAGGGGATAGCAGTGGTCAACCTCCCCGTCTGCAGGACATGCTCTGAGGCCAAGAGGCCATATCTGAGCAGAGATGCTGGAATGTAGGACCTGATCACCACTGGCTTTGGAAGAGCTGAGTATGTCTTCCTCACCTCCAAGAGACAGTGACTGGAAGGGACCCATTGCCCTGTGTTGCACCCTCACATTCCTCTTCTGCTTGTGCCCCCACCTTACCCCCTGCCACCCAAAGCAATGCCTTTCTTTCTTGGCAACTCGAGACAATCTCCACCAAGAAAAGGATTACGTGGAGGCAGAGGCTGGGATGCAGAACTTTAATGACTCTTAGATGGGAAATGAGTTCACTTCTAGAGGAGGCTGCTGGTGCAGGGAGAGCACCG
>NW_009211169.1:3925-6237 GCF_000690835.1 Fulmarus glacialis
CCAAAAATCTATGTCCATTGCTCACAGTGGAGATCCCACAGGCCATCCATCTGCCTGCTCCACAGAAGGAGAGGGGTCAGCAGATGCCCCAGGTTGGTTTTGAGGGTCTTATGGCCCAGAAGAACAGAAGACAAGAAAGAGATGGGAGAGAGTGGAAGGCCGGGGAGTTAGATTTTGGCCACGTTTTCAGAGAGCCCCAGCTGCCCTCCTTTGGAAGTGCAACACTGGATTCTCAGCCTCTCTGAAATGGATGGCCAGGAGCTCTGTCCTCAGTCTGGCATCAGATTCTGAGTTCCTGGGAGTCCTTGTCTGGGCTGCCACCAGTGGATTTAGCAGGGGGGACACCTTCTGCCACAGCAGCAGCTGGAAATGCCAGAAAGGTCACAGCACCCAGAGGTGATGGGCACTCCATCACAGCTGAGGATGCTGCCAACAGCAGCAGAGGTGGAGGATCCCACAACAGTGTTCTGCGGGAAGGAGCTGAGGATGGGGCCAGGCAGGGTCACCACCACGGGAGGATGGTGGAGTTCTGGCACTGCCTGACACAGGGCTCATTGCAGCTGTTGGCCAGTGGGATTGGGCCACAGGGCCAGCATGGCAGGCACTGGTCATAGCAGGACATGTCTCTGGGCTGGAGGTGCCCCTGGGAGAGAAGGCAGGGAGGAAGCAGAGCAGGAAGGGTGGGTGAGGAGCAGTCTGCCATGAGTCCATCAGCCCACCACGAGTGTTTTCTTCTCAGACTGTATAAAACTCTACCTCCACCAGAAGCACGAAGCTTCAGGCTACCCAGCTTGGTGCACAGATGATGACAAAAAAGCTCAGTATGTTAAAGATGACAGGCAGAAATAAGATGTCATTTTGTGACCTGAACTTAGTAAGAAAATGCTGCAAAACATCAAATTGCAAAACTTTTAAAATTCTCTGTGGCGAAAATTTGGACAGAGATCCAGCCTACCCAACATAAACATTGTAAGACAACCAGATGACTTGTATGGTTACCTCTTTTCTGCAGCTTACAATGTGTCCTCTTTTGACTTTATTGATGAGGATGTGGCAACTGTCTCATGGAAGCATGCCAAAGGGCACGTGACATAACATTTCTATAGCTTGCTTCATAACAGCATACGCACACCTAAAGCTTTACAATCTCTTAGGTTCCCTGCAAGACCATTGCCTTTATCTTGACACAGACTCTATGATATCTGTGAGTCATCTGGGGGACTGGGACCTCCCTGCTTGGCAACTACTTAGGCAAGTTGACAGGCAAATGTCCATCAGATAAGCATGTTGTGGAGTTTGTGTCAGCAGGCCCCAAATCCTACAGCTATTTGCAGTCTGAAGGAAAAGTGTTAAAGGCATCACTCTAAATGCAGCAAACAGAGGAAAAATCAATTTTGAGTCACTGAGGGATCTTGTGTTGGATTATGGTGTAAATCCAGACAGTGATGACCCTAAAAAGATTGTCATAGAGCGGCATTCTATCACCAGGAACAAGCAGAAGTGGGTAATAGAAACCAAGGCTCCTTTGGAAGATGCAGAAAGTGGTCTACAACAAAAGAGTACTGACTAAAAATATAAAAGCCTCCCCTATGGCTTTTGATCATGGGCATGCACTGAAAGCATCCCTTTTCTGCTATCCTGGAAGGGCTTGGAAACTGTGGGAAAAGTTATTTCATAAAAAGTCTTTTGGAGAATCACAGAATGGTTCAGGTTGGAAGGTACCTCTGAAGACCACCTTGTCCAACCACCCTTCTGAAGCACGGCCATCTAATGCAGGTTCCATGTCCAGATGGCTTTTGAATATCTCCGAGGAGGGAGAATCCACAGCCTCTCTGGGCAACACATGCCAGTGCTCGGTCACCCTCACCAGTGAAAAAGTGTTTCTTGATGTTCAGATGGATCCCTCTGTGTTTCAGTTTGTGCTCGTTGTCTGTGGTCCTGTCACTGGGCACCTCTGAGAAGAGACTGGCTCTGTCTTCTTTGCACCCTCCCTTCAGGTGTTTAGATATATTGATAAGATCCACCCTGAGCACTCTCTTCTCTGTGCTGAACAGTCCCAGCTCTCTCAGCCTTTCCTCATAGAAGAGATGCTCCAGTCCATACATCCTCTTTGTGCCCCTTCATTGGATTCTCTCCAGTACTTCCATATATCCCTTGTACTGGGGAGTCTAGAACTGGACCCAGTACTCCAGGAATGACTTCACCAGTGCTGAGCAGAGGGCAATGATCACCTTCCTTGACCTTCTGGCAACACTCCTCCCAGTGCAGACCAGAACACTATTGGCTTTAGAATCATAGAATCATAGAATCAT
>NW_009211170.1:0-32954 GCF_000690835.1 Fulmarus glacialis
CCACCCCCCTTCTTGCTGACTCTGGGTTGAACTGGGAAGGAATTGTTTAATTTGGAGGGAGGACTGATTCCACAGCTTCAGGTCTGTTAGTGCAACACTCAGGTCTCACCCTGAGTAAGTGGAAACCAACATTTTCTTGAGTCTGTGAGCCACCTACCAAAGCTTTGCAGCATGACCAAGTGTACAGTTATCCTGATGTGTTAATGGGTTTCTGCACCTGCCTCCACACTGCTGCTCGCTAGTGCCCCTGTTGTGCTAGCAGCCTGTGCTAGCTGTGGTAGAAACCAAAAGGTTCTGCATTGAAGAATTCTGTTTTTAAACCCAGATGATTTTGGTGACTGGGTTTGCTCTCGGACAAGTTGGTGACAAGGGTTTACTCTACCCCTTGTGTAAAAGCACAACTTGCGGTGCAACTCAATGAATGCCAGAAGGTGCAGCTTTCCACCCCATGAGTCCTTCACTTCTGCTTGCGCTGTGTCTTGTGTGATCCTGTGGTGAGCTGTGGTCACCTGGTTCAGGGACTAAGGGGGCAGAAAAGCTTGGCTTTAGAAAAATGAGTTATTTCCTGTCAGGTTAGTTCCCTAAACTGGCTCATGACAAAAGGAAATGATCACACGTGCGATGCAGAGAAGGCACAAGAGAAATGGCCCCAGCGTGCGGCCAAGGCAGGGGTAACAGGACCATCCCATCAGACTGCCTTGGCAATATTACCAAACTGCCCCTGGGTGGGACTGCATAGTGAGAATGTGTTAAGAGCAGAAATTTCCTGAACAAACTTCACTGCAAGGAAAATGTACATAGTCTTACCCTTTTGTGTAGTGGAGGAGTATAGGAGATGTACAGGAGATGACAGTGGCTGTCACAAGGTCCTGCTGGGCAATGGAGCTGAATGGGGCACACAGCTGGCTTCTGGGGTGAGCCAGCAATGTCAACTTCAGCAGCAGCTGCTAACACACTTCCTCCAGCAGTAGGAAATCAGATTTTCCAGAAACCCCCGTGCCAAGCACATCTCTGTTACCCATCAAGCAAACTGCTCAAAAGCTGCTGTGGCTCAAGAGCTCAGGCTGGACCCCCTGGTAGTACGGTACAATTATAGTCATCTGAATGGTTCGCTCTGCAGCAAAGACAACAGTCTAGTCCAGAAGTGGAACCCCATAGAGTTATACTTAAGCGGCAACTTTATACACATTGAATACAGACAAAGTCCTTGGCAGGAAAAGAAAATACTTCTTCCATTGTCTTTGTTCATACCGGTTTCAGGTGTGATGCAGAGGAGGGTGAGGAGATGCAATTTGCTTGAATCTAAATCTCCTCTAAGAAGATTGTAACAAAATTCACCACGTGCAGTGTTTTATAACAGAGTATGTTTCAGCATATGACAGCAGATTTCGATACGCTAACACTGTTTAGAAAGACAAGAACAGCAGGCTGATAACTAAGGTTAGTTTTTCATCTTTTAAATGGCAGCACAGCAAGAGTATTTTATCAAAATGTTAAGAGGATACTTTTGAGTTGACAGACCCAGGGCTTTGTTGGGGTAAAGGAAACACCACTCCTTTGAGCTCCCTTTCCATGGTGAAGTCTCACTGCTGCCTGGCAGTCTTTGTTACAGGATGATTCTCAGAGCCCCGAGGTTTGTGTGGTGAAAGCCGTGAGCAATCAGTGGCAAAGCTCCCGGCAGCTTCTTTGTGATCAGGATTTTGCCCAAGCCATGTAGCATGATAACAGACAAAAGGAGGGCTGGTGTGATTTCCATCATCTCACTTTCCTTAGCAAGTGCAGCAAAATATGAAGAATTCTAAAATAATATCATTTAATAATTCTCAAGTTTTCAGGCGATTGCATGTGCCCTGCCTGAACTGACATACACGTTTGAATTTCAATCAGAGGGGAAGGCAGGAAAAATAGCATTTAAAAAAACATTTATTCAGGAAAAGTCTTTAGGGATCACATCTAGGATAATCTTTTTCAGGGTGACCGTCATTTTCTACAATATAATGGTTTTACTCCGTAGTGGTTTAACGGTTTTGAATAAGCTGTAGAGCGGAGGAAGAAATACTTTAGCAAGAATGGAGGAGTTTACCCTACTCAGAAAGGCAGGAGTATCAGCCCACTTTTGAATATAGAATGGAGATGATTAATCTACTGACCTTTTATCCCCAACATCGCTAAAATGTGTATTACATACATAACGTGGTCTGGTTTTGTGTAAATGATTGCTTTAAGTATGACAGACCTGTTCGAAGCAAGTGGCATGCCAAACAGGAGGCTAGAAGGCACCATCGCTATGCACTTAGGCTCTCATCAAATAACTCGCTTGCTTCAAGCCTTTTCTTTGAACATAAATGTTTGTGAAGTTTTCCAGTGATTTTTTTTTCCTGGCATTTGTACCATGACTCTTATTATTTTTAGCCATGTAAAATGGCATTATGCAACTGCTGAAATTTGTTTCTTTCAGCCCGTGATGATTTATAAGTCTTAATTTCCAGGATACTCCCTTGAAGTTACCTTCTCTTTGTGACCTCAGGATTTCTCTTCCCAGACCTTTGGTATTTATTTTTACTATTTCTGTGGTCGGGGTTTGGCAATGTTGTTTTGGATTAATGACTAAACATACATAAGAACTGGAAGGAATACATGTCTTAATCTCCTAATTTAATGTGTGGCTTGTTTATCAATAGTAGAAAGAAGTTTCTGGACAGGTTTGACACATCCTAATAATAGGCCTCTGCAGCCAGATAGAAAGATTTTGACCAATCTGAACTGCATGTAATTCTTCACTTGTTCCAAAATAGATGCAATTTGCTTATTTTATATTGCAGTGCAGTATTTCTTTCTAAAACTTTGCCCAGAAAGAATTGGAAGTGGAAGTCAGTTAGTTTGGACATTGTTTATATGGAATAAAATATGGAATATTTTAATTGACATAAAATTGTGTAAACCTGCTCGCTTCCCTGCTCTTGGACGAAGGAAAGATCTTTGGCATAACAAGGCCCTGAATTTTTGTTCTATTTTTTCCTTTTATGCAGGAAACTGCAAATAATTTAATGCTCAGATGAAATTACTCAGCATTTTACTCAGTCGTTAAATTTTCCTCATAAGTGGTACATTTTGCTTTCATCATATATCCAGTAATTTTTTTACTGGCATCTTCTGATGACCTTTTCACTTTCTCTGTGTATTCTTATTTACCTTCATTGTTTATTTACTTAGGCTTAATTCCTTCACTACACAGCCTACTGTGAATAAAATGTTCCTCTGAAAATGATTAATTTTGCACTTTGTTTACAGAATAGTCTTGCAATATTGTATCTGATACTCATTAGCAGGAAAACAGAAATAAAAGGAGAAACATTAGTTCTCACCACAAATCATTTTGAATTCAGTGGGATCAGGATCTGACCCAAAATGTTTACGTTAGCTCAACAGCTCAAGTTGATTCGAAGGGTCTCAGTGTTTATGCCTAACAGCGCGTCCTCCTATAACTTTTTATTTTTAGCGGCTCAACAGTTCTTACTTTCTGTGAATTTTAAAGTTATTCTTAGACTAAGCAATACAGTATCTTCACAGGGAAAAACTGTGACAAGCATCGCTATGTGATACAGCTCATCATTTCATAGGGCCCATCATTTCCACCTGAAGCTCTGGCAGAAAAAAACCCAACCAAAGATTAAATGGTTACTTTAAAGTTAGATATTAAATTTTGGGTTCCAATTCACTCTTCTCAGTGCGTGAATTATTGTGGATACCTGGAGCAGTCCACCATCCTCTGTGAAACTTAATTTAAGGGCCACAAATTGCCTCTGAATATTAACATATGTGCAAACCCGCTTCCCGGAATCCAATTGTACTTTTATTTCTGACATTTTAATAAAATTTATTTTGTGAGAGTACTAATCCCTTGCTACTAGTTCTTACCTGAAACCAAGTTTGAATTTCTTAAAACAAGAAAATGGTGCTTTTTTAGAAAAGGTATTCACAACCGCTTTTTAAAATGGGAATCATATACAAAGTGGGGAATACATATGCGAATAAAATGGATCAAAGTGATGTAAGCCTGCTCATAGAAAGGGGAAAGAAAAAAATTCTGAAGTGCATATTTATTGCAAACAAACCCTGGATTTACTAGGTACTGAGGGAACATTTTTTGAAGAACAATTATGTTGTATTTGGAAAAACTGACATTTTTTTCCTTAACTAATTTTAATTGGCATTATACTCCCACTGAGCCAAAAAACATGGAAGACAGCAGCAAAATAGAAATTAAAATAGGAGTAAAGTATCTTAGCTGATGAAAGCATAGATAAAAGGCTCTGAAGCCTTTCTTACAAATACCGTCTTCAAAGTGGGGTGGTACTTAGGCAGTGGTGGCCCGTGCCTATTCCTTGGCCTCTTTTACAGTCGTTGACATTGCACTGCCAATGAAGCAGCTGTCACTTTTTACCAGTGTAATGCCTGCCAGCAGCCGGCTCAGAAGAGCTGCTTTTAATTAAATTTCTGATTTCAATTGGATTTCGGTTTGCAGTTCACAGCTAACGGAGATTTTCGGGGTGGGGTCTTATAGGGCATCTAGAAGTATTTCAGACACCTCTCTGTTACAGAGTTCTGTTCAGAAGCATCAAGCATCACCTTAAAATTAGTTACATTTTTGCCCCGCTGACATAGTGGCTAGAATTATTCATATTTCCAGCTTAAACGTGTCTATGGCGGATTTACACCCGTTTGTTCTTATGCCAACGTTGTCTCCTTGCTGAGGCAGTTTTCCTGCCTCCCCTTTCTTGGTGTGTTAAAGGGAGCAGTCCTATCCCTTGGGCACCGTTCCACTGGGGCTAACGAGCCAAACCTGTGGGGCATATCAGCACTGATGAGGGCAGGCAGATTCAGGCTTTCTCTGCTAACGATCTGAGTGAGCTGGGATGCACATTTGCCCTCTCCCGGTGCCAGTGTAGCTAAGCCTGAGCTGGTGTGTTCTGCTGGAGACTTCATTAGCACCATTCTAATTCAGTCTATATGGGTTCTGGGCCAGTACAAAGCCGACTGAGGCTCACATTGGTCTGCACCTGTTTATTCAGATGTGCTCACAGTCTCTTCTCATGAGATGGATTTTCCATTTCTCTGGTCCTCCTAGAAGCAATCTTCTGCACCTGTTTCATGTCAAGTCCATTTTCCTGCATCATATACAAAGAGATTAATTGGAGAACAAGAGATGGCTCTACTCTCTCCTCTTTTCCTTGCATTAGCATTTCTTGGCACAACATATGGTCACTGGTTCAGCACAATCATTCTCATCAGTCTGGTTGATGTCTGGAAGTCACGGACAAACACAGATGCAGCTTGACAGCTGAACACCTGGACAATGAGTGTGGCACATCAGGGACACGCTGGGTATACCCTACATGTGCTGTGTTATTTGATCGGTGCTATGCAATACAGCTTGGACCTACCTGAAGCCCAAAGGACAAAAGAAAAGTTTATGTACGGTAGCTCTGGAGCCTCCCAGCTGTATCAGCCAAAGCACTGTGGAGTCAACCCATCTTGGTGAGGCCAGTGCAACCGGAGAGCATCGGGCTGATTGTGCACTCGCCGGCCATCTGTGTCGTTCACGTTTCCCACAGGCTGGATTTCCTGCTCATGCGGTGCATGGCATGGGATTTCCCAGACACAAACATGGGAGCCTGGGCACATGCTCGGGGGCCGTGTGACAGGGCTGTGGCTGTGGATCTCCCCCATATGGAGCACAGCTGTGTCTGTCCTTGAAAGGAGTGACCTAAATTTTACACAGTATTCCAGTGACGTATGACTGGCACATCCCTCGCTGCTGGAAATACCCTGTGTGTTTTTGAATTGTACTTGTTTACCATAGCTGCCTCTCTTTAGGGGCTCATGCTAACCCTGAATTTGACTGAGTTTTCTCCTCCATGTGCAGCTGGCAAGTGCCCAGTTTTATAGTCATTTTTTTTGCTGCCAGCTTCATGAAATTGAGCTAGGCAATTCTGGATTTCATCCTGTTTGTATTGCTTCAGTCCTTGAAGTCATTCAGTTCTTCCAGTGAAATAGCCCAGTCCTGTTCTGTACATCCACAGATTTCATAAGCTCATTCTCCATTTTTGTACCCCAGTTTTCTATGTCATCTCTGCTGACGATATTCTTGTAATGATGTTTGATTGTGATAATCAGCAGACAGCAGATAACTTTAGCTGATGTAAACTGTCACAGCTTTTGCTATCAAAATAGTGCTGGTAGTGTTTCCAGCTAAGGTTCTGCCAGAATGTGATTAGAAATGTACCTTTAAAATGTGATATTTCTTTAACTACTGTAAACATATTTTAAAAGAGATCGAAAGGCTTTGCTTAAAAATACCACCGTACTTATGAAATAGTTACTCTTAGGCCAAATTAATGCTAAAAGTAGATCATAATATTAAAAGCGTTACAATATTAAAGGTTTAGATTTCCATTATCAAGGAATATTCCCCCTTGCTTAACTGTGCTGCAACTATGTTTCCTATATGCAGATGACCCCAGTTATTGCGATAAATCATACTCTCTTTCTCGAGTGAGGTGCCAGAGGGATATTGCAACAAGCACTTGCTTCTTGGCATGACATCAGTCCCTTTCAACAGTGGCTTTGGACCTGGCTTTTAAAGCAGTTTTTTTTCTGTTACCCAAAGAACTGGGCATTATATTGCTATCCTCTCTGTGCCCAAAGGGCTGTCTTCCCCCAGTGTTATTCCCATCCCCTCCAGCTTTGTGGCTGAAAAGAAGTAAGTAAGAAATATAAACTAAATGCAATAGTGCATCTGAAAGCAGTCTAGGTAACAAACTGGGCCACATCTCGCATATGTTCAGTACTGGTGATTTAAGTGTTGACATTGTCATGGTGACAATTAAGAAGCAAGAAGGGGAGGATCCTAGATCTGTGTCGATTAATGGGAATATTTTGGTGCTAGTAGTCACCTCTCATCAAGAACCACCCAAGCTTAGGCCTAGCAGGCTCCATGGGTATGACCCCATTTTAGGGGTGAATCAAGCTGAAAAAAAAAAACAGGAACAGGTCCTGTACCGAGGACAGTATCTCATCTGGGGAACCAGGACAGATGTTGCTTAACTAATGGGTGCCACTGTCACTTTGGCCATTTGGTCTTTGATAGGAGATGGTAAAATTTGAGCATGTGGCAATAAGAGGCAGTGATGCAGCCATCAGTATTTAATGAATCACTTTTGAAGGTATTTGGAGCTTTTTCTCATTTCTAAGCAATAATCAGTTAGAGAAAGCCTTTATAAAATATTTATCCTCCTTTCTGTGTGTAAAAATGATTTATTTTATTTGGTGTTTGATGTATTATTTTTTCCATTAGAAAAGCAAGCCATAATCAGTTAAACACCTGCATGGAAGTATCCCAAAATGGCCTGATATGATGAATACTATTATAGACTGTAGTTGAATAGGTGCTTCTTTTCCCAGCTGTGGGAACTCTAGAAACTGAAAATGTTCTTTCTGAAAAGTTCTGGAATCAACCTGCTCTCTTAGAGATCTTTCTAGTA
Source organism: Fulmarus glacialis (assembly GCF_000690835.1). Classification (NCBI taxonomy): domain Eukaryota; kingdom Metazoa; phylum Chordata; class Aves; order Procellariiformes; family Procellariidae; genus Fulmarus; species Fulmarus glacialis. The sequence goes on from NW_009211170.1 coordinate 7,545, forward strand.
TAGAATTAGAGTTGCTTAAGTATATTTCCTTGCAATGAACATTCTAAAAATAAGGGATGATAAATAAGGTGACATTTATATTCAGTGGAGTTCTTATTGCCATCAAATTCCATAACCACAGCCCTCTTGTATAGACATTCAAGTTAACAATACATCACCTTTGATTCACAGCTCTGAATAGCTGAAAAATCCTCTTGTAATGCTTGCCCTTGGCCCCCAATAACTTGAATTACATACGATGAGTAAGCACTTGAAGCAGTGTACATCTGTACATGTCAGTAATATTTGTGTAAGGTTTAATTTAGGACTGTATATTGTATTGCAGCCTTCACTTTCTGGGAAAGGTGATGTGAGGAAATTGTTTTGCTAAGTAAGGGCTGCAAAATTCATTACTTACTGTATGTTATTTTGATGCATGCACCATTTTTTAATTCTAGATGGATTTTTGCCATTCGAGGTTTGAACAATGTAATGTTGGAGTTCAGCCTGGGAATTTGTGTACATGAGGATGACAGTACTAAAGGGGTTACTAGCAGCTTTCTGCTAGTTCAGATATGTTGTGTGTTGGGGGTGAAGTCACTCCCTGCTATATAAGACAGAGAAGTTGTTCGAATGCAGCATTTCTCTCCCTGTGTGCATTTGAAGAGTGAGGTGCAAATTTTTACTTCCTATTCTGCTCTAATTGAGCTGTGTAAAACTGCCCTAGAATTTGTTACTGGATAGTGCTATAAATGTGCATGCAGGTGCCCAAAATATAACTCTTCTCTTTAAAATATGTGATTTTTTTTTTTTTTTTTTAGTGGGAAAAATGAATTGCATTAAATTTGTTCAGCTGGACTATTTGATCTCATCCAACCTGGTATCATACTAACTTGAATATCAGAATGTCATGGGAAACTATGAGTAATCTGAGGCACTCAGTGTTTGACTAAGGCAAATTAGTGAGAGATAACTGAGAGATAACATACTTTTTAAAAGGCTGTTGGAAGTCCTGGTCCAAGCTGGCATGCCTTAATTGTGGTGGTGTTATGAATAGCGCATCAGAAACTGTAGAAACTATTGTAAAGCATGGGCTTCTCTTTTCATCTGTGTTGCTGTGCTTCATTAAAAGGTTATCAACATCATTTCTAACTTTAGCAGCATCTCTGTCTCCATCTCTGAGTCCTGCACTTCTTCCTGATACACATTCTTCCCATGATTTAATATAATTTCTTCAAAGTGGCATTTCTCCAAACTGTACCATAATAAGCATGGGTAGATGTACATCTACTTGTGGACCACTGGAGACCAGTCTTCACCCAGATGGAGCTGTAGACCTACTCGAAGACAATTCCATTAATAGCGACAGATCCATAGTTGCTGAGTGTCTTATGCGCTTGTCCAAAAGGAATTCACTGAGGCTATCAATGAACTTCACTCAATAACCACAAGTTCATAACAAATTTTGACTATTACTAATACAGTACAATAAAAATGAATGTGTTAACAGTGCAGTTGTTGTTTGAAAGCAGCAGTATTGCTTATGAGAGAACAGTTTCTATTTTCCTACTACAATTTTCACACATTACTATTCATTTAAAGTGAAATAGAAATTAATAGCCACCCAGGCTTTGTAATCTGGATGTTTAATACGTCTGTTATACATCTGTTTTTTTATTTTAACTTCTTCACTGTGTGTGTTTCTTCTCTCACTCTGTCCCCATTAATACCCTTCAGAAATGATTGGTTTATTTGAAATATAACTTCAAAAGAGAAACGAGATTTTCCCAGCGTGCTAAAATCTTGGGTGGTATACAGTGTTGTCACTAGTCATATAATTTAAAATTAACACCATTGACAAATGCTGCTTTAAAGCTTCTATTGAAAAATCATAATATGTAAGTGCAGTAGGGCTTTTTTGCTGATCTGGATTTACATTTGTATAATGTACAGTTAATAACTGGTATGATCTTGTTACAGATTGATTACTCTTCTTCAGTGCATCCCTTGTTTTGTATCCCATTATTCACTCAAAGGGCTTAATTAAATGAATCAGAGTATAAGCACATATTTGCTGCAACAATCGCAATTCCCCATAGATAATTTTCTTTGGCTTGTCTTGCTGGGGTTTCCAGGAAAGTTCCCAGAAACTGTTTCACAGAATAGAGGGATTTCTCTTTTTAAAACCCTTTTTTGGTGTTACACAAATTTGAGCCCAGAAGAGTTTAATTTTTGAGAAATAACCATGAATACTGCATGCATGTGTGCCTCTATAATAACAAAATCTTCAGAATAAATTGAGTTTAAGTTGAATCTTATTTGATTTCTGTGGTTGGCTTTGGAAACATTTGGTAGTTATTTTCCATTGAAATTCGCACCCGCTTGGGGCAGCAATATGTTTAAGTGCTTCTCCTGTTATTTCTGCTCTATAATCCTAATCTTAAAACTCGTTTTCCTTTTTTTTTTCCTACTTGCTCTGTTGTGTGCACTTATCTTTCACATGGCAATAAATAATTCTGCATTTGCTATTGGTGGTCTTGGTCTTAGTGTGCATTGTTCTTTGATTTTGAGAAAAAGAGAAGGAGGGATTCTAACTTGCATCCATACTGCTGAAATAAAAATGTGTCCTCTCCATTCAAGAACGTGGCTGTGATTTTTCAAAATGACTTGTAAGGCTTAGATGACTCCCTTTATGGGTGGCTAAACTGGGACATTTTTAAGAAACAAGTTTTGAGAGAAGAAGGTTCAACATTACAGAAATTTTAACAGGACAAGCTGGCCCCAAAGAACCAGCAAAACTCTCAGCTGCTGACTGTGAGTTCTCTTGGTCTCTGTTGCATTTGTTGGGTCAAGGTGCTTGATTCTGTATTAGACATCAAATAAAGGTGATTCATGCGTCAGTGTACTGACAGTGATGGCAGGCATTAAAGAGATGAGGCGCATGGAATGAGTCAAAAGGGAGAAGCTGTTTTGTTTGGGATTTTTTTTGCTTATCAACACAGAGATTAATTAAAGACATTTCTACCACAGCAGGTGCAAACTTCCTCTGAGCACATAGCAGACTGACAAGGTACAAGTCACCTTGAATCCAGAAGCTGTATCACTCTGTCAGCATGACATAGCAGGAAATATTAGCTCAGGCAAAGTAGCCTGTTAACAGAGCTGCACAATTTTTGTGCCTATGCTGGGTTGCTTCTTGCCAACTTGGGTGACTAAGAGGGAAGAGTGGCTCTGACTTCTCACACATTTGCAGATATGCATCCATTTTTGTGAGGATCAGAGGCTTGTTCTGAGGGTCCCCAAATCGGTGGAGACATACTGGTCATCTCTAAGGAGGTTTGTGTCAGACCTCAAGAGTTCTAACTGGCATTTGTTGCAGCTAAGTGTTATACCTAGGAGCTCCAGCTGATATATGGTTTCATATGGCAAATACAAAGTAAGAAAGAGATCCTGCTTCCAAAACTTTACCCTGAATTGAGAGGAAGCTTAGATGGAAATGATCATCCAGCCCAAGTCCTTGCCAGAGCAAGATTATATCCTGCAGGCTGTTTTCTAGCATTTGCCAATCTGGCTATAAAAGCACCAAGCAAATAGGATCCATTACTGGGAAGAGTCTGGGAGACTGTTCCATTGTTTAAAAGACGTCATGCAAGTACATTGTCTTCTGAAATTAAGTATTTTTTTTTTCTTATCTTAATTACATCTTATCCTTGGTTATGTTCTGAGATACCAAATTAAAATCTGACATTCTTAAAGTCTATATAGTTGTTGGCTATTACAATTCACCTTTGTGTCCTCAAGCTGAATAACCTGGGGTGTTGGTCGCCCCAGGGGAAAGGGCTGCACAGCTGCATGGCCATAACTATTCTGTGTCACAGGGACCAGGGCAAATGATGGCTATAAAACTCCTTTTGCCTTCTTCATGTATCTGGCCTGCTCTTTCCTAATAAATCCGTTCCTCTACCCCATCACAGCATTTGCTGTTCTTCAATGAATGTTTGCCAGCAGCTATATCTATGTTAGCAAGTAGTGTGGCCTAGTAAGAGTGTGGGGTGAATGCAAAACAGGACCCGTAGAGTAAAATGGTTGGTGCCGAGAGCTTAACTTCCACAATTATGCATGCTTTAAGGTTTTGGGATAGTTCTGGGCTGGTCCCTCAAACTGGATGTATGTACTGGTTGGAGATCATTAGATGCACTTCTGGAATGCACTTTCTGATTTTTTTTTTTCTGAAAATCTTTGAGTCTGAGACTGCTTTGTTGTGTGAACCAAAGCATAATGAGTAGGGATGATCTGGAGACTTCTCCACTTTTGAAGAAAAAGTGCACCTCTGGTCTGAACTAAAATGCTAATGCAGATACAATCCAGATCTTTTTGGGGGTGTGTTGTCCAGAGCTGAAAGCAATGTTATATAGCAGCAGGAGAGATTTGAGTCAGATCTCAGGAAAATGTTTGTAATGATAAGGGCAGCGAAGCACTATGGAAATTGAATAAAATCCATGATGACAGGTTTTAAAGAAAAGGCTAAACAAAACAGAATTTGGGAATAAGATAGATACAGTTGTTCCTGCATAGAGAAACAGAAATGGATTTGGTCAGTTTACGACACCCCTTCAAGCCAAATTTCCCCTATGATTCCGAAGTGCACCACCATATCTGTTCAGGAGTGATGAACTTTGTATAAACAGCTTCAGCTTTGGTTTCTTGCTGTGTGACAGTGCAGTCCCTCATCCTATACTTGTGGTTTCTTTCAGTACTGCACCTCCTTGCATTTCTTCCACCTGATGATCGTGTGTCCCTCTTTCTTATGCATATCAGTTTCAATTTTTCCAGTTTTAATTTTCTGTCCTTACTCCTGCTATTCACTATAATTTTTTTCTCTTCCTTTGCTGCTATTTATAACTTCTCCTAGTTTAGCTACATCATGGAGTTTCACTGATGGCAATTTACTCTCCCAGATACTGAAAGTTTTCAATAAAGTTGAATCAAAAATGGTGTCTACCAAGTAATCTACATTGCCGGCAATTATCTACTGTTAGCCAGATTTCAAAACACATAACTGGTTCTCTTCAGGTCAGTTTAAATTCAGGTTCAGATGAGACATAATAACAAATGCTTTACTGAACTGATGGCATATGATTGTTTCCTGCCATTCATTTGTGATTTGGTCAAGCAGAAAACTTCAAATTAATAAAATTGCAGCCATTCTCTTCCCCTGTGTTGTACATTATTGTGAATTATTAAGTGTCTTAAAACAGAACTGCTCCCCACAAAATACACATTTCAGAGCCAAACAAGTGCCACTCCTAAGCCTCAGATAATTCAAAAAGAGCCTCAGTAAATTTGGGCTTCTTTGCCATTGAATTTAAATGGATGTTAAGGACCTTAACTCACTAAGATTCCTTTTAAACCTCTCCCTTTTGTATTATGATTTGTTACTTTATGCATTTTCTGCTGTAGTTTATGAAGACCCAGTGTCCCAAGAGGATTGACCTTTTCAGTGGATGGAACAGGTGTCCAGTTTCAACGTAGAGGACCAGTCTAGCCCTGCCTCTGCTGCTTAATGCAGTCTCTGGGAAAGGGAAGAAGTAGACTCAAACCTACCCTACTAAAGTGTTTTAAAATCCAGGTCACTCATCTCCCAATAATTTATCTTAACATTGACTCCTGCTCAAAAGATAACAAAGATTTAGAGCTCCGAGGCCATTTAATGTGTGTGCTTTTGTGCCTTCTGATGACATTTTAGTTAGAAAGATATATATTTTTCTTTCTCAGATATTTCCATTTTGCTAGGATAAATAGTATTCAGAAAGATTTTTTTGATGTCCAAAATTATCTGTATACCCCTATCCCTTTCTGATACTGAATTTAGTAATGTTAAAAAAGAACAATAAAGGGGAAATGTTTTGGTACAAACATCAGTTTTGGAAGGAAAACATTTTCAGCTATGAGGCTCCATTAGTTCTGCAGTTAGCAAATACTTCAATTGACACTGTTGTCAAACCAAGGACATAAAACTGAGAGTGTGATATGTTATCTGCTGCCAATTACGTAAGTTCATGATGCATAAGTTGTTGCAAAAAATAAGGTCATGACTCCTAAACTAACTCCTTTTGAAGTTGTAGTTCTTCATAAAACCTCCCGCATATTTGTATATTTTAGTTGGTTAACTCTTAACTGAATTTATGTGAGTGCTTATGAAAATGAAGTATTATATGACATTAAAGAAAGAGCAGAACTTTGCATGGTCTACAGGAATACCAACTTGTTGATATCAAATGCTTATAGAGAGGTGAATCTGCCTAAAACATGGATTTTAGTTCCTCATCAAAGAGCTTAATCCAAGTTCCTCATCAAAGAGCTGTTTGAAAAGAAATGTTTTTGACCACCGAACAAGCATTGAAGTTATTATGGAACATTATCTAGCGGGTAGGTAAGAGGATTAGGACTCAACCTCCCCCATTCTTGTGTTATCTTTTATATGGTCTTTTATGGTAATCTTACACTAATCACTGAACTTTTCTGATTGCCTTCATTTATCTTTCTGTATGACAAAATATGACTAAATGTCATATTTGTCATATGAAAATAGTATGTAAGTAATAGACTTAAGCCTTCATTTGAAAAATGCCAGCAAAGCTGGGAAGAGTGTCAGAAGAACAAATCGCTCCACTCAGAACTGGAACAGTGAGGTCCTTCTTCATGTCTGGGGCAGAGGTTTCAGAAACTTTAAGAATCAAGCTATCATGATGCTAAAGATGCTTAACAGCTTCATCCTAATGCAAAGGATTTGTTCGAGGATCGTGTAGCTACAGGAATATTTTTTTTTTCACTTCAGAAAAAAGGTATGACTTTCAAATATTATCTCTTGTCAAAATTTGATGGAAGCGTGACCTTTGGAGAGGATTTGACAAAGCCTCCCCTAGAACAGCTAGTAGTCCTTGTTCTGCCTCATTCAGGTCAAGGACTGAAACACAGGTGTTTTGTAGTCTACTACATGACTTTACCCCAAGTCTTTGGGTTTTTTCTTGAGTTTTTGGGACCCCCTCAGCTACCTTTGTTGCTCCAGAACTTACCAAGTTTGTACAAATAGTTACCTATTCACTGGCCTGGAGAAAGACCGATGCAATAGTCCAATGGGCAGTCTAAGTTCAAGTCCTTGTTCCAATTAATGTTTAATTATTTATACAAAGAGAAACGGGTCCAACAGGAGAAACCGAGGAAGCTGTTCTTCAGAATAACTGATAGTTTGGTGGCCAGAAAAACTTGCCTGGGGTGCAGGATTCTGACATTCAAACATCTTGCAGAACAGAAACTTCAAATCTGGACTCCTGTGCCACCAGTCAGTGCCTTGATCATAGGATGATTATCTGGGAGGGGTGACAGTTTTCTTGCTCTTTGATGTATTTCAAGTCTCATCCTAGGCATGAGAAGCTTTCCCAGGTAAGAGCTTCGTAAGAACTGGTAAGTACCTGCAAAAAGTTCTGGTCTCAACAGAATATAATTTGCCAGTGAAAAAATGCATCGCACTAAACTCTGATGGGGGCATGACTAGAGTTTTCACAACCATGTAGGTCCAGAGTGGTTTGGCCATTGTGATGATACGTCGAAGTCCTGTGTTTGAAGGAGAGGTCAACAAGCAGCGCTGGAGGGCATGAGCCTCGGGAAGCCTGTGGAACACCAAAGCATATGTCTGCGTAAGTGTCAGACTTGTAAATCAGCTGTTGTTACAAAAGTTTAACAATGGGGAAATGGTCACATACAAACATTGGTTTGGGCATTAGGCTTATGAGTCTTTTTTTATGAGTCTGTTTTTAAACACTTCAGCTGACATTGATATGAAACCAGGGCATAAAACCAGGAGCCTGACATGTGATCTTTTGCCAGTTGCCTTCAAACTACCACGTCTGATGAGGAAAAAAAGAGAGGAAGTGGATGGAGAAATGGGACCGGTCATCTGGACTCTGATAATTAATGTTCCTTAGAAAATAAAAGTTTTGAAACTTTCCTGGAAATGAGGTTTTATGATCTGCTACAATGGCCCACAGGGGGGATGCTGCAACCTACATATATTGACAATTGTGGTATTACCAGGCAATTCATTTTTATGAGTAATTTCCAGAGCAACCCTCAACCATGCAGTCATGCATACAGTGCAACAGTGTGCCATAGAAGAAAGACTCAGCTAGAGGCCAAAGATTATACAGATTTATTAATATTTGGGAAAAAGATCCTAACAGCAGAAAGCAAATTGAGCAACTGAGGGGGGGGAAGAAGGAATGAACATGACAACAAAGCGAGCTCTGTGAAGATGTGATCCAGAGCACAGTGAACTCAATGGAAAGTTTTCCATTGATTTCTTAAGATCTTGGATAGATCTAAGGGGAACAGAGACACCCCGTCTTACACCTTTCCCCCTCCTTTCTCCATCTGAATGGAAAATACATTCTTGTTTACAACTAGCATCATTTAGTGACCAAGCATCACAATCAAAATGTTGATCATACTTGGGATGTTAGAACCAAGAATCCTTACCTAAGCAGCCCCAGAAGTGGCTTGACTTTTCCAAGAGCTGAGCAACTTGCAAATTCTCTCCAATAGTACCTTCATCTTTTTATTAGACTCAGAATAGTCTTAACCCTTACTTAATTTTGCAAACCCACTCTGCTTTCTCCTTTAAAACACAGAGAATAATGGAGCAGTTGGATCTATAATCTTGTTTCTCTTAAATCCTTCCCCATAAACACTTTTCTTGTAAAGGTAATGACCCGTTTAGTCGTTTTCTATTTATGTCTAGTCTAAGTAGTTATAGCTGTTACTTTTGAACAGCTACTAAATACTTCAGTAGTTCTTAAACCATGCCAAGGAATACTTGGAATAAAAGAACAATGAACAGAGATGACTGAAAATGAAGTGGTAGAACTGAATTTGATTATATACCATTCAGAAGAAAAAAATAGTTCTGTCAAAGTCCCTCTTAAGGGCTGTTAGAGAAAGTGATATACTTTGCATTAAGTGAGGCTACATAGATCATGAATCATGGCCCCAAGTGATATATCCCCAAGATCAGCTTGGTTATCTACTTTCAAAATCCTTCCTTCTATGGGAACAAAAGTTTGCTGCCTAATGTAAGGAGTGTTTGACAAACTCATCCTGCTGTGATAGCAACTCTTATTTCATCCTACACACTGAAGAACATAATTTATCTTAACACTAGGCATTGAGCAAGGCTAGCTATGGGGAAGTAGAACTACTAGGGTTTCCTTTTACTGCTGAACTCAATTGAAATCTGCAGTCAAGCAAGCCTGGTTTAAGTACTCTTGATTATTTTCTTTAACATGGTGTGAAAGACCAAGGCTGCTTTATTGCAATGGGTGGGTAAGTTACCAGCAAGACATGCTGAGATGAGGAGCTGGTGACAACACACAGAAAGAGAAATCCACATTACTCCCCATCACTTTGGAGATACAAGAATAAACTTCCGTATAGAGAAAACCAGAGCATTTTCAGTGGAGAATGCTTGGAGAATGCTCAACAGAGAGTCTTACTCTTTGGTGGATCACAGCCTTCTCAGTGACCAGGAGGTCAGGAGTGAACACTTCCAGGTCCCTAAGCACAAGCCCCTCACTTTCCCCAGCTGTACGTGATTGGAGTGCCTGCTCCTCATCTTCCTGCTCACTGGGATGCCAACTGTGTCAGAAAGCCCAAATTCTACAGCCTGAGGATTTACACTTTTCCTTCACTAGCATTGAAGGTGCTGGCTTTGGCAGTTCGCTCTGTGTTGCTTCCTCTAGGACCCTGTAAGGTGGCATCAGTTGTCCTTCACCTGGCCTAAACACGTACACACACACACTAACAACAGGCATTGGCATGTCCTTCTGTAAGGTGATTCTGACCTAAGGGGCACAGCACCAGCACTGTCTCAAGCTTTGCAACAGACCAGAAAAAATGCAGTAGAATTGGTTTAAAAGAACAGGAATTAATAAAAAAGGCAGTCCTCTGCTATCACAGCACACTGGACACTGAACATCAATTCCAGTCTGAAGTCTGTCAAACGATGAAGCACAGATAGTGCATTTGGAGATTTCAGTTTAACTTCTGACCCAGACCTCCCTGAGGACAGTGGGAATCCCTCTGGGTTTGATAAGTGCAGTAGAAGCTCTTTCCTCAAGGACAGGTAAACACATAGTCATTAACAGGTTGTAAAGCAGAACTGAGCTTATGCAAGGACTTGTTTTCTCAGATGCATCCTGCACTATCAGCTTGAACACATCTGTGAAGATCCCCTGGGGATCCTGCAATTTTCCCTTTTTGGCTTGCTTTCAGGATCTGTTTTAGCAAGTTCCCTGTCCACAGAGAGGTGTTACAGAGTGACGTTTGAAAACCTGGTTCTGTTCACTCTATCTGTGTCACAGTAGATCTAGTTTGTTTACCAGGAAGCCCCAGAGTTATGACCTGAGGAATGAAGGGGACACAGACTTTATTTGTAGAAGGTATTTTAAAAACTTGGCATTGTTGCTGCAAATAATGTCAAGATGGAAAATCCTAATTCACAAACCAAGATACAAAGGTGATGAGTTTGTTGGGCAGAGACAATTACTTAATCCGTGCTGTGGAACAACAAGCCCACTAGCATCCTGATCTTTGCAATATGCAGAAGTGATGATGATTGTAAACATCATATAGTTCTATGTCTATGACAAAATTCATAGAATTTTCTATGGACCCAGTCCAAATGCTATTGGAGTCCCCAGAAAAAAAAAAACAAAAACCAAAAGGTGCTTTTCTGTGCTTGCATACTGAAGGAGATGAATATTGGGTTTGCTTTCAAACACAAGAGTCTTGGGATATATCCAGACACATCCAGCTCATGACTACACAGCTGATGCATATATTTCTCCTTTTTCCACTCTCACCAAAAGGTTCATCAAAGCTGTGGAGATGTTTGATATTCCTGGTGAGACGAGGTCAGTGCTTCTCTCTTGGAGCTGAATCATGTGAAGTGGAAGCTGAAAGGGGACAGAGGGCATGGGAGAGAATAGGTACTATTTTTAGCACAGGGACATTCTTCAATAGCCCTGGCATCACTGGAAATTTGCAAGGAGAAGTCTCTGTTGGGGACATGATTCATGAAGTAATATACAGAAGAGATGCGGAGGTCTGCAAATAGCAGGCTCCCCTACAGTCATGTCATTGGCACTTGTTTGCATTTGGATTTTATCATACTTGTGCGCCAATATTTCAGACTTCTTTTTTTTCCCCTTGGTCTTTTAGGGGATAACACAGATGGTGATTTCTCTTGTGTATTTTGCTCTTTACACTTGTTTCTAGTGACCATCTGACTGCCTTCATTGTGGTTCTGTTCTTCTCAGAGTGCTAGATTATATACTACACTTGGTGGGAATCCAGTGTAAACGGACAGCTTTATAAGCCATCAGGGGCTCCAGGTATCTATTTTTATCAACCCGAGCAATTGTTGCTTAGAAAAAGAGACCCCTACTTCCCAGGCCACGTGTGGCTGACCTTGGTTAGTCCAAACTCCTTTGACCTCAGTGCAGCTTAAGCGATGTGACAGCCGAGTCAGCCCCTTTAATTCCAGTCTTTGTGAGGCTCATGTGATAATCATGCACTTGCTCTGTCAGAGGAGCTGGCAAAGAGCAATTCTGTCTGTATTTGCTCCCTGCAGCAGACCTCTTTCTTGCCTTCTCTCTTCCACCAGATTCCTTTCATTTTGTTGGTTCTATTCAGGAACAAAGAGGACTTTGTTGAATTGCCTTTGTGGTTTATTTTCCTGAGCCTTGGAAGATAGCAGACTTTTGCCACTGTTTTATCCAACCCTTTATCACATGCACAATACCCTGAATGCTTGAAGGAGGCTAGTGTGTGTTAGCCTAACTCTCTGCTTTTTTTTTCAGGTTGGAAGCCAGGGCTGACTTCTGGATGCCAAGTTAGAAATAATTGCTGGAGTAAAAACTCAGGGAGGAGTCCGTCCACACAGCTGCCATAAAGGCTCCAGTCAGAGGAGCTACAGTCATCAGTAGATTTCATCTTGTTTTTCATGTTCTCTGGTCTTACCAGGTCCCAGTGTGTCTACACAGACGTGTTTATTTAGAGATGTAGAACACATCCTCATCAAACGATCTTTGGGCACATGTTCATAAAGGGGTAAAAATGCATTGACTGGCCACTACAGCTGCCAATACTTAGCAGCTTTTATCTGAGCCTGTAAAAGTGTTTTGACATGCTAAACTGCTACAATCTTCACAGATGTGGAAAGGCAGTTGCAGAAGAGTTAGATGAGGGACTCTAGGTTATAGTCTTTACCATAAAAGACTTCTCCAAATCTCAGAACAAGTCAGTAGTGTGGAGAAGACTAAAAAGAGCAGCTGACTCTAATCCTTTGCCCTAACCACTACCCGAGGGGCCTTTCACATGACCTGCCACTCTTACCTATTCCCAATACAAAGCTCCCAATATGCTTCCTTTATTTAATGCATCAAAACATCTTTTTAAATGATGGAAAATGTAGCCGTTACTCAAGGCTGCCCTTGAGTGATAGCTTTATCTATTTTGTCTATTGCCAGAAGGACACAGTGTGGTCCTGGAGAGTCTCTGGACAAGGTAATAACAGAGAGTTGCTTCATCAAAGCTCTTCCCATGAGGCATGAGATCTATAATCTTTGTTTTTAGTGGAACAGACTAACATCTCCGAAGGCATAGTAGGCATCAAAATTCAGTGCTTCTGAGCTCTGTATGCAAAAGGTCAGGCAGTGTTTAATCCTGGGGGTGACCTCATGGACCTCGAGGGAATTTCATCAAGGATGTAGTTAGTCTGTATTTTGCAATTTGTAGGAAATAAGCTTTGCATTTCAGAGATAAAATTCGCACGCAGTACCATTCCAGTGCTTTGTAGACGGGATTTCTGTGACTGTTTATTTCTAAAAAAGTCTCATGTTCAAAACTGAAACTTTCAGCCCTTACTCAGGCAAAAATTGCACAGAAACCAGTAGGAATACTGCCTAGAGCAGAGTGAAATAAAAGCTGGAGGATCTGGTGCTGTGTTATTTGGCTCATGCTGCAAAACTTCAGCAAATTTGTCTCTAGCAAGCAAAGTGAGCAGTTTTGACAGCTTTTATTATATTGAATTACAATGACAAATAGGGGCATTGATTTGTAGAACATTTGAAAGCATGATAAACACAGTCCTAATGACAAAGATGTTTCTTTTTATTTGACAGAACACCACTTTTTTTTCTCGTGCATACTCTAGGTGCACCAACGAAAATAAAAGATCTGGTTATTTGAGGCAAAATTCCTGAAATATTATTCTCTAAATCTCTAAGCTTTCACTTATTGCTTTTTATTCCCAGAAGTATTTGGTGATTTTATTGTCCACAAAAACTGTAACAGTAATAAAAGAAAACAAAATTGTTAGTGCAAACATAGAGTACCTCAGTGTTTTCTTATGAATTCAAGTATGAATTTAAAGTCAAACATGCTTTTCAAAATCTTAATTTTTAAAAATCTTATTGTGCAGAGAATAAATGGTGCTCACAGTAAGGGGATTGCTCTTATATCCCTTATGCAGTTATAGCCCTTGGGTTGTTTAACTCCAGTTTCACCCAGCATGGCGCTTTTTGAACTTCGAAGCTTACAGTGAGTAACTTGTACTATAGCAGAAAATAATTTACATCCACATTCATGTAACAGTTGTAGCAGGCTCTTTGAAGAATGATCTGTTTGGAAAGCAGCTAGTATGTTATGGGTGCTGCCATAAATAGCAACAATAGCAAGATAATTTTGCTTATCCACCAGTAACACTTGCAAGTGAAGGCATTTTGCCACAGCTGCTAGGGATTCAATCACTTCTAACAAGGTGTTTAGTCCAGGATGTTGGCATTTTACATGAGTGTTGATTTTGCTGAAAACTGTTTAGTGTTTCTGTTGTATTTCTAAACTTGCATCTATCTCTATTTAATCTAATACCTTCTTTAAATGTGAAGAGTTGCATTGAGCCTGTGCAGATCCACTGTTGTGCCAGTTCTCACACACAGACCCATATATTTCATCACCTGCTTTACTTTTAATATGGCACTAAAATGGAACCTGGAGGTTATTCCTATTCACACAAGTGTACTCACGTGTCCAGGGCGTCCCCACAGATACACATGCATATGCATGCCCTTCACACACACACGCATGTCCCTGCGAGCACATGTGCTCCTTTGGCGTTGTGAAACTTGCTTTTTTCTAATTTTCTGAGGAATTTTCAGGCAACAGCTCAGCTGCGTCTCTGCTGGCTGAGCCTTTTCACTTACTTCGTACTTACTTTTCACTTGCCCATTTCTCTCTGTCCTCCCTGCATGCCTGCCTCAAACACTGTTACAGCCTGCTGAGATCAAGCCCATGAGCCGCCCGGGGCAGGGGTGCTTCTTCTAGTGCATCCTGACAGCGTTGCCTGTTCTCTGCAAGTGCATCAGCCCGGGAACTCGCTCTGTGCATGCGGATGCGGTGGGGTGCAGGACGAGATGAGAAGGAGCTGCCAAGAAAGCCACAGGAGCAGAATGCATATGGAAATGAAGATATGACAAATATATATTCCTGGTTTAGGTGGGTGCACAAGAAACAGCTGCCGCTGGGGCAGCCTCAGCTCATCCAAACCGTGCTGAGAAGAGCACAGCTAAAGGAATTTTTCATGTGTTGTCACATCCTCAAGGCTTGTTTTTCGGAGCACAGAAACGCTTTTTATTGTCTTGGAAGCCACCTCCTGCACATTTACAACCTTTAAATCAGCCTTACTTGGATACAGCGGAATTAGGGATAGGGAAATCCTATTAGGTCCCGTTATTATTTGAGCTACCAAAGCAGTATTGTTCTATATGTTAATTTGCCAAGCACTCTGTTCATGTTTAAATAACTCAGTGTAATAACCATGTAATTCTTGTCTATGCCTCTCAGTACATATTCATATATTTGGAAAAAGATTTTTAATATTTCTCTTAGAGTTCAAACACCTTTCTGCCTCTTTTTAACCCTTTCAACCACTCCTCTTCAAGAAGATCATGTTAACTTAATTTTGTAGATGAGGCAGTGGAGGGAGGAAGAATCTACACTGACTGCTTATGCCCTATTTCCTTTTACCAGATTGCTTTTAGACTCCCTTTTGAATAAACCGATTCCCTAAAAAAAAAAACAAGAGGAGGGTTTGCTTCTGGAACCTCTCCAGAAGCACAGTGAGGAAAGAAATGCCAAATTTGACTCCTTGCACCCAACATAGACTATCCCCAGCAGCCGCTCAAACTGATGTTTGAGAGAGAACATGTCCTCCCATGCTCCAGCCCTTGGAGTGGCAGGAGAGGTGGGAATCAGCTAGCATGACAGGCAGAGTTGCAATTTATTTGGCTGAGATGGTGTTATCCCAACACAGCAGTGGACTGCTACTCCTGTGCCCTCTCCCCGTCCAGCAGCCTGCTCTCTCAGCTCACACCCCCACCTTGCCAGGGGACCCCTTCCTCCTGCTCTCCTCCTGCCAGCCATCTCCATCCAGGCACACCCTGGCAGCCTCCTTGCTCCACGGCCAGGGTTTCTGCAGAGCCCTGTGCTCTGGCACTGCATGGGGCAGCTCCGGGGTGTTGAGGCTGGGGGCAGCACTGCTGGGTTCCCAGAATGACCACGCTGTGCCGTCCCTCTGCAGGAGGGTTTCTGCCACCAGAAACCACGCTTAGGCCTGCCCCCATGACAGACATGAAATACAGAGGTGTATGCCCAAAAGTAAGGAGCCTTCTCACCCGGGTGTTTACCTGGTGTAAAGACACCTGAGGCCAGTGAAGATGCTGGCATTATGCCAGGAGACAACCGAGTGGAGGCCTTTTACTCTTGGGTGAGAAAGAAGATGCTGCTCTGAAAGCAGAAAGCAAGTGCCTAGGAGAAGGACTGACAGCTCTCTGACACCATGGTGACCCCCTACATCCCCCCATGTTGCCACCAGTGTCCTGAGTGCTCCAGGCAGTGAAGCTCTTCTCCAGCTCCTGCCTTAGCTGCAGGGGAGCAGCAGCTGAGGCATCAGCTGTGCAGACTGACCCTGCAGACCTCATCAGGACACAGCTATGGAGGAGCTGGTAAGCAAGTCTGCTCTTACTTTTTTCACGCTTACTTTCACTTAGGCTTTTGCATGCCAAATACTGTATTTTGATAGTATAGGTGGTGTGCCATAGCACTGTGCTGTTGGGACATCCAGGGTTGTGTTGGGACATGCTGTTGTATATGAGTCAGATCTCTCTGCAGGATGGTGGGTGGGCAGGTCTCTTTATAGCCATAGTTAAAAAAAGAGGGGGAAGATGTGGGGAAACACTTCAAAGAAGCAGATGAGTAGGTAGGAAAGAAGAAAGTCGGGGAGCAATAGCCATGGCTTTGACTTAGAGATCTGGAGGTGGCCTTGGGCCTACCTCCCTGATCTGGAGAGGGGCTGAAGTTCCCGGTGGCTGGAACAGAAGTGGAAAGAAACCTCTGTACATCCTGTGTGACTGGCAGCGGTGCTGTAAAGGGACATTGCCTGTGAGGGGTATGTGGGGAGAGGTGGGGAAGACAGACACTGCCAGCATGGGTTTATTGGTTACCTGGCTTATGGGTGGCTTACGGGTGGCTTACTGGTGGACTGGCACAGCTTATGCAAGAGGCAGCAATGACTTGTCCAGCCTGTCTCCCCAGGTTTGTCATCCTGATGTCAACTAGCTGAACACAGGCTCTGCTGAGAGCTTGCAGGCAGACCCATGCTTGTCTTGATATAGTGCCTGAATCTCTGTAGGAGGTGGTAAGCAGAGTTTGCCCAGGTGCCGAAAAATGTTTGGTTGCCAGTATCTGAGGTAGGAAGAGAACCCCAGCTCCCATGGCACAGAGCAGTTTCAGGTAGCTGCTCTTTTGCAGTTGTCTGGTGTAGCTGGTGGTTCTCTCTGAGCCTTCTGCTTAGGGCTGAGAAAAGATTGGTTGAGGTATTTGTGGAGGATATTAAGGAGTTTCATGAATTTGCCTGGATATCTGGAGAGTGCACATCGGGCAAGCACCTGTACTAGCCTCCTGGTATTTTCAGTGCAGATATTTCATGAGAAGACAAACTAATCTCACAGACCTCTATCACAATCATGCCCATGGTGGTAATAGCCAGCTTTGAACTGGTTGCCAGCAACTGGTGAGAACTGGGAGTGGTAGAACCCTCTAAGGTGATGGCAAAAGTTTTTTCTCTCACTATGGGTTTCTAGAAGGGGAACTGCTGATGCAGAGAGCCTTGAAGCTGGTTTGATGTATCCAGAAGCATTGCCTCCATTGAGGGTAAACCTAGGTGCACAGCACAAACTAGTCTTCCAGGGGTAAATGATTTCTAGATCCAACATCTCCTCTGAGCATGGAGAGACTGACATAGAGGGCAGATGATGCTGTGTCCCATGTCAGTGCCATCAATGTGAGATAGCTGCCCTTATCTTTGGCATCAGTCTTGTCTATGCCTTGGAGGTCCATGAGGAACAAGTCTGCCCATCTGATACAATGCCTCAATGCCTCAAGACTTTTTTTTGAAGAAGAAGGCAGATCTATTGATAGGTATGAAATAGTAGCAAGGGCTGCAGGGATGAGCACAAGCAACTTGTTCAGTAGTGGTGAAACAAGTGGGAGCAGTGGTGATCATGCTGCTGCCTGCAAGTTGGACAATGGCTACCAGAAAGCTTAGAGCATGGCCCGCTTTTAATGTGCTTGCTAGTACTGTGGGGCAAACAAGGGTTGAGCATGATGTGTGGGTCAAACTGGAGCTGTACATGGGTAGGTTCAGAGGCCTATGGATAGGTATGGGGCTGGGGCTCACTCCAGTTGCTGTTTGGTGCGAGTAACCCTGGCCAGTGAGATTTGGGCTCTCTGCATTACTTGTCCCAGATATTTGTGACAATGCAGAGAGAGACTCACGTGTTATTTTAACAGGGAATGGATTTGGACTTCCTAAGTCCCAGTGTCTCTGTTAGACCCTACTGCAACTCCAGTACTTGGATCTATCATATTATACATTACATTACTTTGGGGAATCCGTCTTTCTCTGTATAAGAAACACGAAGCACAAGCTGTAACAGGCTCTATTAAATTATCTAAGAGATGTTGTGCTGGAGAACATCCCTGGAAGTCATCCCCTTGCTCTGAGGCAAGATCACACTTAGCTAGATGGTCCCTGGGAGAAATTCCTGTAACTCTTCCTTGACACCTCCAGTGATGTGGCATGAGCTACAAACAGAGGCTGCAATGCTTCGCTCCCCTTGCACTTAATTTATTATTTTCCTCTTGACCTCAATGTATCTTGCTGCAAGTCAAGCTTGCACTTTCTTGTCCAACTCCTGCTGCATACGGCAAAGCTTTCTTTTGGTAGCAGCCTTTCCTCTTTGGAGCCTTCTTTCTCTCTATCAAGGCTTCTCTTTCCCAAAGCACTTAATCTTCCTGCTGTGCTCCACTGGCCTCTCTCTGTCTTCCTTGCACTGCTCTTCTGGTGTGAACTTTGTGTCCCTATTGACCTTGTTGGCAATTTACGTCTAACATTCAATGTGTAACACAAACCTAGGAGTGAGGTGACTTGCTCCAAAGACCAGGACCCTGGCTGAATTCTAGCATGTGGTTCTCCTAAAGGATAATAACTCTACGAGGATTTGGTGACCCCTCTATAAGTCCTGGGACGGAGAGTGCTAGCAAAGGCCTGGGGAGTTCTTCTGTGGCATATTGGCCCTCCCTGCTCCATCTGCTTTCTATTGTGCTTGAAAAGGAAATGAACTGAGCTAAATGATTTCAAAGTGACATTCCCCACACTGCACTCTAATTCCATGCAGCTCCATGCAGTTCCCATAACTAAAATGTTTAAAATAATAGCCTTTGAAAAGAGCCAAGGCTTCGAAAGGGCCATACACCACCTGTGCTGGAGTAGTAAAATGGTGGCAGAATAATTCCCATATGCAGTGGATGGGTGTTTGGTTATTTGGGGGTCGAGCATAGTTTCTTCCTTTGCCAGAAATTTCTCTAAGCCAGGAGTCAAAATTACTTTTTTCGTTTGTGATCTCTTTTTAAATGCTGTGTTGACTGATATATCAGCCGTGGTTTGGTCTCCAGTTGATTGCTCAAGCTTGCTGATGCAAATTTTTGAACAAAAGAAACTTTCTTTTGTTTTAACATGGACTACTCTGTATCTCTGTATAGATAGAGGGGTGAAATGAATTTTTACTCTCAGCTGTTTGATCCGATTTATTTCCCATATGCAGTTCTGTAAATGCCTCTGTGGCAATGATAGCAGCAGCTTGGTTTAGTCTGACATCCATTAACTACATCTTCAGTGTGATGTAACATCTGGGACAAGAAAGACAATGCTCAGCCAGCTGACAGCGGGTAGCCACCAAAGGTTTGTCGGCCAGTGGTGGTTTGTACATCACAGCTCAGGAACTGCTGGCTTAGAGACTTCAGCGTGCAAACCTGTGAGACTGTGTTTTTTACTAAACCATTAGCTGGTTTGTGTTGCATTCATTCTCTAATACTATCTCTGCTCCATACACACCTTATATTTTCCCTCCCCTTATATTTTTTGTCAGATGTTTTTATTTCTTGAAATCTACCTCTGAAACAGTTCTGCACTTTTGGCATAACGTATCTACCAGCTGTAGATTGACTTCGCTGTATAGTATCGAGTCCACTTCTGGAACTCATCAGGTTATTGTAAAGACTATTGTATGTATTCCGTTAAATGAATATGTTATATGTATATCTTGCCATATCTTTAAACAACACTTCTGTTGGTTTTGACAGAGAGAATTCAGCCTTTTTCTTAAAGTAGAAAATAACCAGAATAAAAATAGCAAGCGATCTCTCCAGCACTGAGCAGTCAGAATTTATGTTCTCAGTGTGTACAGCTCTGAAGATGTGATGATTCTATTCAGCTGAGCATCAAAAAGATCAAAAGACTTTACTGAAGTGTAACTGTCACTTTGATCAGAAAGCTGTATTGGAAACTTAATGAAAATTAGTGGCTGCTTTTGCCAGTCGTGGTTCTTCCTATTTCTAGTTGTGGTGTTGATATTATGGGAAAATAAACTGACCCTGTTGAGTCCAGACACTGTGGTTGGGTTTTGGGTGAGAGATTAGATCAGGCTTTCCTTTATTTCAGTAAATATAGTTGCCTTGAATTTTGGCTCCATCCAGCTGATTTCTGAAGTTGGACTTTTTTTTCTTTTTGTCCTGATCGCAAGTTATTTCATTCATTCCAGATTGTCCAGCTTTCTCAATAATTCCTGAAATGGATGCTATTTCCTATTCTGGGCAGGAGAAATGATCTGATAGCTGAGGCCCTAGACTGAGACTTGGAAAGTTTTGGTAGAATTGTGTGGAAAAAGCTGGCCATATTTTGTGGGAGAGTCCAATGACTTGAAGTTTGGTTTTGTTGCTTGACTTTACAGAAATCACTGTGGAGTCTAGAGAAGACTGTAGGATGGAGGTAGCTCGGGAGGTTGACTGCTGGGGTGGTGGCAGGGAATGAGTCAGGAATGAACAATGCAGGTCACTCCACGGGAAGCTTTTTGACTGACCCTTCCTTTGCATTCTCTCACTCAGGTGGTGACTGAATATGTCTTTGAAGTGATTTGCCCCCAACAAAATATAAACAGCTGGGGACAAATCAACCTGCTTTTCTCAGCTTGGTTCTGAAGTTATCTAGAAAACTCTCGGTTCAGTGTATTCTGCATTCTTTCTTGGACTGGGATCTTAGCTTCTCTGGAAAAAACATTTTTTGTTCTTTTGCTATTGTGTTTTTATTTTTTAAATCCCTCTAAAAAAATCTCAAATTTGAATTTGGGCATTAATTTCCTTAAGTCTTTTCTTTCACTTTGTGGTTTTAATCCTTAGAGCATTAGCATATTACACATGACGAGATGGTGATCTCAACTTCTTAAAAAATAAGATCTATGAGTTAGTCCCAGTGCGGGACCCTAAATAAGTGCCTGCAGATGAGGGACTCCAAAGGCTCTTGTCCTTCTCCCTAACCAGCTTCTACAAACACCAGCTGTAGTCATGTTCAGAGGTTAAACTGACTAGATTTGGGACAAATTAACATACTGAATTTGGAAGCCCAGCTTTGAATTTATAGGGTTCAAAGCATTTATTGCACGCTGGATTTGAAGCCCGATGGTGACCAGACCACAGCTTCCCATCGTTGTAATCTTCAGAGTGGATGGTGGAAACCAGGCAGAAATGTCCTTACACTCCTGCCCCCACCCTTGGAAGTGATGGCAGCAGCACTTGTCCTCAATTTCTGTGTTTTCGGCAGAAGTCAGCTGGCAACTTTGCTGGCGTTGGCTCTCTTGTGATGCAGAGAGCCATCTGCCTTGCCCAGAGCCTCCTCTCCAGAACCAGCTTCGCAGGGGAATGTCCATGTTTTTCTTCCAGAAAGTGACCGCTTCCAACAACGGTCGGTGCCAGCTTGCTCAGAAAAATTAAGCGGGTGGTTAAAGATTAGCTTGTGGCCTGAAGGCTATGGCCTTTTGAAAGAATCTTGTTTAAAAAAAAACAAACAGAAAAAAACCAAACTGGAGGAGTTGTTTTGAGTTCTCTTCAGTAAAAGGAGCAGTTGATAGCGGAATGGCGTGTTTCTTTGGTGACACCTCGCTTCCCTCGCAATGAATATATCTAAATTCTTGTTTCCTGAACCCTGGAGAGGAGTCAAGCATCCGAAGAGAGTTTCTTTGCTCAAGACTTCGGTGTTCAGCGCATTGGGCAGACAGTTTGTCTCCGCTTTCCTCGGGAGCGCGTTGCCAGAGCTTGCCTGGCTGCTTCTGACAGCCGTATTTCCCACTGCAGAGCAGGCTGCTGCCTCCTCCCTGGGTCTATCAGCTGCCTGGAAAGCCCAGCAGACAGCTTGGACCCTGCTATTCCCAAGCCATATGCACTAGCCTGTGTGCAATGTGGGCCGTAACCCCAGGTTTTGCTAAACAAAAGAGAATATAGATGTTCCTGCATTTGGCCTGAGCAGCCGTCAGCCATGCTCCCCACGGCCCCGGTGAGGCTGCGTGACTGCCTGGCCTCCACCATCGCAGCAGTGGGGATGAGCCATGAAGTTTTCCTCCTAATTCCTAGGTTGCTTTATGCCCTGAAGCTTGAAAGCGTAAAGCTTTCCAAAGCACTTGGCTTTATAAAATGCTTGTAATTCTGGGTATTTTTATTACCCATGTGAAGGCTTCCACCGGTGTAACTTCATGGATTTCTAGCAGAATTATTCTTGATTTCTATCCATGTGAGACGAGGATCACATTCCAGGACTTTTCAGCCTGGGACCATTATATTTTCAATTGGAAGCATCAGCATTTTGACTATAGACATTTCCAAACTTAAATTATTCTGATCTTTGAGTTCCACCAATTTGTTTCATTGATATTTTGATTTCTTGGCCTGTTTTAGGACGGAAATGAAAGTTGAAATAACAGGATTCCCTCCAGATTAGAAATTCTGCTTTTTGAGCAGGTCTTATGCAGCATGGGATTCTTTCGCTGCCTAATTTAACATGCATATATATATATGTATATATACATCTCTCTGTAATAAGCACCCTGGGACCTTGAATAAAAGTTCATTACAGTTGAGTGTTCCTTGTAACAGCATTTGGCAATTTACCAATAAACCGAGAAATGTCCAATTTTAATCCAGCAGGAGTGTAGTAACTTCATGGATAAGCTTCATATTGATCAACTTTTAAAAATATCTTGTAAGGAATACAATAAATACTTGAGAATAGAAAACTTGTGTATTTACAAGCTAAACACAGCTTGCAGTGAAGAAGGCAAGAGAAGTAAACCTGTGATACGCAGGTCAGTCTCATGTCCTTGAGATTTTTCTGTGTGGGAATTTGGCACAAGCAGATCTCCTATGGCAAAATTAGAGTGTTTTGAGCATGCTGAGCATCCCTTTTAAGCTCCCCCAGGCAGCTGTTTCACACTCCCCTCTTCTCCCTGCACGCCTCCTCTTCATCTCTGATGTTTGGAGCTGTTGCTCTGCTGACCCTCGTCTTTCCCAAACCAACTTCTCTCCCTTGCAGACCTTTCTTCAAACAAAGACCTACCTGTCTATCTTTAAACATGTAGTTCAAAGCCTTTGTTTCACATTTTAATTTCCCCTCTTCCCTCTCTTACCCCTCTATCACCAGACTTTTCAGGACTGTGGCACCTGCTTTTGGGAGGAGCCCTTGGAGGGAGACAGGGAGGGCAAGAGTGCATCTTCGTGGCTAGGAATACACAGCGGAAAGTAATTTAACTTTGTCTCTCTCCCTCCATCTAATACCAGAAGCTTTCCGTTGCTGGATAGAGACAAAATGAAATTTTCTCTTGTGGTGTTTTTTGGTTGCACAATAGCTTAAATGTTCCTGTTCCCTGGAGGTCAGTAGGGACAACGGGTGTTGAGCGCCTCTGAAAATCCTTCTTCTTAGGAAGCCCTGGAAGGAAGGGCTGGACTAGGTCAGGCTTGGCCCCGCATGGCTACAGATCGACTCTGAATTGGGCCTGGACGCACCTGACATATGCTGACCCAATGGCTCAGCTAGTCTTTTGCTATTTTTGTCTTTCCTTTAGGGAGACAGCTTGACTGCTTAACACAGCGCTTAATTCTCAGGTCACAATCTGCATGTCTTCAGGTCATAGGGGAATTTTGGCTTGCTAAGTGTTAAACCTTCTGTGTTTACAAGTGTTAAACCTTAATGTGGTTACTGCTTGCTGCTCTGTGTGTTTTGTTTCAGTCTTGTGAAGACTATGACATATAGCTTAAGGGCACTGCAGACAGTAACTCAAGCTTTGTTTAAGACATCGCAGCTAAAAATGTTTCATGCTACTAACACATTATGGTAATGTGGGACACTTTACGCTGTGTAAATATAAAACTTGCATGTTACGAGAATGAGATATTTTATATTTTCTTGCCAAGAGAAATATTTACTTAATTTTTTTTTATAATATTGATTTGTACATCATTAAAAAACCACCATATTTTGTTAGCTTTTGTGTGAATTAGGGGATGGAATCTTAAATTTATTTTAAAAATAGAAACCACATCATGCAACCATTTCTACACGATGTGGGAGTTCTGACCTCTTTAGTCACTTACAAAGCACAGTGTAGCTGAATAGGGATGTCTGGTTGGCTTTTGCAGTCTCTGCAGCGCTGACAGCCTGCAGGTGAATGACATGTGGGGAGGACACACTCTCTTCAGTCTTCCCACCTTCTTACTTATTTCTCTGATAGCTTTGGATCAGCACAAAATTCTTGTCCCACAGAGCATCTGCTGACCTCAGTGATCTGCTGAAGTCAATCAACCTCTGCTGACCTCGGTGATTTCCCTAAGAACATATCGTGTATATGGAGGCTTTCCTGTCCTTAAGACCTATATTTTAAGGGCCTGTCCCAAAACTCACTGAGTCGATGGCAAGCCTTTAACTGACCTAAATAGGTTTTAAATTGGGTCTTATTGCAGAATTTGCTAGTGGAGTACAACAGGGATTTTGTGTTTTAAGCAGAAGTGCCGTTCTGCTTCTGGACAAAGAGGGTAAAGCTGTATTTGTGTGGGACAGGGGATCGGTTCCCGATGTGGCTTCAGGGAAGTACTCGTATGTAAGAGGCCAAGCATGAGAATCGCTTAAAAAGCCACTTGGGAGCTTTTTAATCTAGTTACAAAAATGTGTGCAAATCTTATTTCAAGGTAAGTGGAAAAAACCAAATACTGAGCTATTAAATTTAATCTCTATCCAGAGCTTTGTAATAAATAAAGAAGGAAGAAAATACCTAACTACCAAAGAACCATGCAAACATACTAGGTCTTGTAAGTTCATGTTTGCCTGGACCCCAACCAATGCCTGATTGCACGCTATAAATTTGCAGGTGGTATTTCTGTTTGATTTCATTCAGTCCTCTAGAGCTACCTCTTCTCTAGGTGGAGGATGTGCGGAGGTGTTACTTTACTTAACTATATGAGAAGGTCTTAAACACACACTTGGATGAGGTCTCACTATAAAAAGCAGTGATTATTTTGCCTTGTATGTATTGGTTAAGGGACAAGACCTATATAACAAGGTACTTTGCTATTTCGTTGTTATGGAGCAATTGCTGGCATGTTACAATGTGTTATTATAGGAAGCCAAATTCTGATCTCATTTGTAAATATGCAAGCTTTATAGAATATAAGAGGCTTGGATGAATGTAAATGAGAACAGGAGTTTACTTAATTCTTTAGAAATTTAAAGCAAAGTACAATCATAGAAAAACAGGGGTGAAAGAGTCCTCAACAGATCCTCAATCATCAGTGTGGATCAAGGTAGGACCAATTATGTCTGTATCATTTCTGGCAGCTGTTCATTTAAATTGTACGAGAAGATAATCCAGTACGGGAAACTCC
>NW_009211170.1:32985-62914 GCF_000690835.1 Fulmarus glacialis
CCCAGACGGTGTACTCCAATCCTTCACAGTTAGGTTTTCCTTATGTCAAACCTGAATCTTCTCTATTGCAATCTTAATCCAATTCCTTTTTGATGCAATATTGCACTACAAATCTGATTTTTATTTTGCTAGGAGTATTTTCCTATGTTTTCTACCTGGACGTGTTCACAGACCTGTTTTCCAACAGAACAATTGTAATTTAATTAAGGTGCTATGGGGCAACAAGAATAGAAACTGTTACGTCTACTAATAACAGTCATATCTCTGCTTATCTGCATAATAGAAAACCAATTTAATTAAATGCTTCTGCTTAGTCAAGTGGGTTTGCAGTCTGAGTTTGCCATTCCTGTTAATGGAGCCAAATTTGTTTATTTTGGGGGATTCCAGAAATTCATGTAACCATTTTCCAAGAATGGCTGTTGTCAGCAGAATGATAGTAATGTTGAATCATTTGTACTGGTTTGTGACAAGGGTTTCCATTCCTGAAGAGATAGCAACCGAAAGGCAGGAGTACGTGCAGGTACAAACCACGGTGGGCATGTACGGTGTTGATGAACGTGAAGAGGACAGAGGAGCTTTTAAGAGACCAGCCAGCCAACAAAGAGAAGGGGATTGTTCAAGGCAGGGCACCACGAACTTGGCAAAGGAGATGAAAACTTTGTCCTTGTAAAGGAAACTTTCTAAAAATGCCTCACTGTTGGCTCTACTCCACTGACATTAGTGAGGCTGGAAGACGTAGGAATAGCCTAAAGGATTAAAAGCATGAGTGGGAGTTCTCTCCTCTGCCATACTGGTGGAGCTGGAGAAGTGCTCGCAGCAGTGGGAAATCCTTAGCAAATATCCCTAGTGTAGACAGGGCCCCATGGAGCTGTTAGGAGTTAAATCTGCAGGAAATAAAAAGAGGGGGAGGGAGTGTGAGAGATGCAGTACAGACCGTTCCTAATAGGAGTAAAACTGCACATAGCCCAGAATACAATATACAGAATATAATTGAAAAAGATGTTTTGAATGAACAATAACCTTTAAATTCTTTAGTGTGTGTTCTCTGAGCTGTAGAACGTTCTGATTGTTAAGGCAATTAGCTTTTAAAAATAGTTATTTTTTTAGATTTTAATTACATGCTGCATTTTGCCTTTGTTATTAGATGGGGTCAGTAAGGTTACTGAAGTAATTATTGCGCTCTGCTTGGCACTGGTTAAAGCATAACTGGAGTAACTGCATTCAATTTTGTATGAAAAAACGTGGACAAATTGAAGAATTTAGAGGAGTGGAAGAAAGATGGTAAGAAGTTTGGCATTCAGATCTAAGAGGAAAGGTTAACATAACTTGGCACCTTTAGCCTAAAGGCAAAAGAAGAGTGTGGGGGACATAATAATGGGCGACATAAAGGAATGTTATAAAGAGGACGAGGATCAATTATTCTCATTAGTCAACAAGGATGGGACAAATAATAATTGGCTGAAGCAGAAGGGAAGTTTTAGGTTAAATATTAGGCAAAACTGTAGAAGAACTGTTTGGCAGTTGGACAAGCTGCCAAGAGCCGTTGGACAATCACTGTTGTTGGAGTTATTCAAGGCCAGACACGCATCTACAGGAACAGTTATGGAATAATTAAATCAATCCTGCCACAGGCAGAGGGGTAGGCAAGGGGTCCTTCTGGCCTCAGTGATCAAGATTTTGCTATGGATCTACTTTTTCAGGAGTCATGCCCACCCCCTGTTTTGTAAACTATCGAGTCTGCTTCAGCCTCCACTAAAATCAAGGGGGAGAGCAACAGTTTAAAGCTGCTCTTCGTAGGGTCAGAAAACATGTGAGACATAAAATTATCCCCTGGTCTGTGGCCATGCATTTCTTTTCACAGTGTCTTAGAATCAGACTTCCTCTCCTCTGGGCGTCTCTGCTTTGTCCCTTTGAAAATATGAGCTCTGGGAGAATAAAGTAGTAACCAAAACAGAGTAGAATGGCTTTGGACTTATTCATTGCTATTCACTACTTTATGGCAGCTTTCAGAAGTTGAATTGTAAATAAACTGCGTTTTATTGACAATATGCTCCTCATCTTCCCTGCTACTTATATGGAAGAAACTGGTCATGCCCACTCTGCCTTCCTGGTGTCAGCAGACCTCTTCCCAGGGATTCTTTGAAATGCTGAAAACAGAGCAAACCAGGAGTAACTCTACAAAAAGTTGTTCTGATACGGTCTAGCTCTGTTATGGTAACAACAGTTACCAGCCAGATTCGGCCCAAAGATTGGCCTGGACAGGTTCTCCTTCCAGCTGCATGGTGAATGTCAAAGATGGCTCCAAATATTTGTCACTGGGTTTGCAAGTGGAGCAGAAAATTTTTAGAGGTACATCGCGCTGTTTTCGGTGTATCCAAGATTAGAATCTGGCTGCCTGATGGACAAAAATGAGACGGCTTACGTGCGCTCTGAGAGGCACTGCAGAGACGATATAAAGGGCAGTGAGCTAATTTGTATTGCTAATAGTGGTCTAAAGTGGTAATTATATATGCAATTATAAACCATGAGCCCAGCCTGTTTATTTTTCCCCTCTAGTGCTAATGAAAAACAAAGCAGTCTTAGTGTTTTGTGAGATCCGGAATGCAATGCAAGCAATCGTTCAGCTGACTAGCTGGAAGGCAGAGGCACAGTACGACATTGCTTGGGTTAAAAAAAAAAAAAAGGAAAAAGCAAAAAAAGAGTGCTAGTGGCAAAGATTTTAAATTCCCAAAATAATGGCGAAGTCACACAAAATCCTTATATTTGCTAAGCCTGAATACACTGAGCAACCCCTAGTGTCTGCAATGCCCTGTCTGGCTGCGCTCTGTCCACTTCTAGCCAGTAACGTTATCTCAGAGATACAGGGATACATCTGCCTTGGAGATTACCTATCTTTGCCGAATCAAGAGAAAATAGTCACAGAGCAGGAGATGCCATTGCAGTGTGATGCGCGACCCCATGCGCGAACTAAACATAACTGTGAGATGCCTTCACTAAGCTCCATCGCTCTTCTTTACTCCCCGCTCCTGTTTCTCTTGGCATAAAGCGAAAGGTGCTGGGATGCTTTGAGGGTGGTGCTGTGGGAGGGTTCCCTGTGACTTGGGAGCCCTGGGAAGGCTGAGCCGGGAAAAGTCCCCCCTAGCCAGCGGGTCGGTGTGCTGGCTGGTTACTTCCAGCCAGAGGGCAGGAAGGGCCGATGGGCACCCACCTCGCTCCCCATCACGGCCCTTGTACACCCAGGGGCTCCATGAGAAACCACGGCCGTCTCATCTTCAGGCTTCACTCTCCCGCACTCTGAGGATGCTCAGATCATCTTCTGCAAAGCACGGAAAGAGAAAGGGGAGATGTTTTACGCAGGCCTGTTTTTCTGCTCTTGTGGAGTTGAAATAGACTGTTTCATAGCATTAACTCTGTATTTATTTTCTAAAAGCAGACTGTAGTTTTGATGAATAACTAATATTTAACATCCATTAAAAACAAGCAAACAATAGTCTTCGAATTTAGTTATCCTTGGCAAATATTATTGATACGTATATGTCTAATAGGTCATGCATCTAAGCCGGGGGGGAATGAACCTTTTCTTCTGTAATGTCTATTAATGAGTCTACGTGCAGAACTTCATCCAATGGTTTTTGGAACTATAAACCCTTCCTTTCTTGGCTTAGTTCTTCAGGCACTGCTAACTCATTTTTTTTTGCTGCCGTCTCATCCTGGACTAATTCACATGTGAATGCGAGGGGGAAGAGTACCTTCACCACCCCTTCAGTGCTGAATTGAAGTAGTCTGGAGGGCCAAGAGGCCAGGCATTTCTACCTACAAAAGCGGCTGATGTATGAGCGTGGAGGGCGACGCAGTCCTAACACCACCGGTACTTAATAACTCAAAGCTGCTTGGTGTGGCTGTGCTTTTTCTGTTTGTGGGTCTCCTCGCCTGCTAGCACCACTTTGTAACCTCGGACACCCTCGAGACCCAACCCCCTCACTTTTAATTCACTGGGGAACTTGTGACATAACAGCATTAAGGCTCTGCCCGCTCTGGCTTTTTCTGTGATGGGGGTGTTTTAAACAAGATTCCTGCTACAAAGTTGAAAGAGTAGAGGAAGAAAATCCGGCATGACTTTGGGGTAGTGCAAACGAGTCATAGGAAACTCACTCTAGAGATATCTCCAGAGACCAGTCAAGACAAAAGTTACAGCACAAGCATTTGGAAGGGGGCCACTGCAAACAATTTGTCCTCATTCCAGTTGAGCAACTGTAAGCAGGGACATTTTCAACACAGGCCATTTAGGGACAGAAGGAAAGATTGGATGGCACTAAAAGAAACTACACAAATACATGGTGATAGGATGACTCGGCCACCCGCCACACATACTCTGCTGCTTCATTGTTCTTTCTCCTATCATCCCGGCATCTGAAAAGGTCCCACCCCGCTCAGCGGCATGGCACAGTGGAGACCAGCATAAATTAACTCCAGGTGACAAAATCACCTTCCTCGGCTGGCCTCCGTTTGGCGGGGAGGGAGGGCAGGGGTCGTGTGTGTGGCAGGAGCTGAGGACAACAGGGTAAAAAAGGATTTTGCTTGTCAAAGTGAGTAATATAGCAAACATAGGGAGAAAAGAGAAAAGATGCTTTGCTCTGCTGTGGCATATTTTGCTCTGTGAGTCTTGGGTTTAAAGGGCTGCAGTCATCCTGCTTTTTGAGGAAATGCTTGGATATAGTTATTCCAATTTCTTTAATCCTTCTCTTCCCCCTAACTTACAAGCTGTTCTTGCTCTTGCTATTTTCCCCAGCATGCCAAAGGCACCATACCTTTCCGTGGAAAGTTTCTGCCGCCCTCTCTGATTTTGTATTCATGCTGCATAAATAAGGACAAGACCTCCCTCCAGCACCTTGGCATGGGGTGGGGAGTTGGATGGGAGGATGGTGCATGATAGAAATATTATGTAAGCAAGGTCTGAATGTCTGCAGCCCCAGCTCTAGACAGCCGTTGTCCACAGATATTTTAAAACTGTTTTTTTTTTTCTTTTTTCCCCCTTCTGAGCACCACATCACAATACAGTTTCATTCAGTGAAGAGCTGGCATTCGGGGGCTGGATGGCTTAGCTGGCCCATTTTGGGATGGGGCGCTTTTCATCTGTAGGTCACTGCTTTGAATTCTGCCCACATTGTTGGCAACCGGGAGCCCTTCTCTTCTGATGGCAGCGCAGCAGCATATGCAAAATTGCTAGGAAGTCTCCGATCCTAGACACCATGTCTAGATCATAAAAGCTACCGTAACAATTGAGTCTAAATGGCACCCTTCTTGGCAGCTGAAGCAGAGGCCAAGCAATAAAAGGGCTATGGAGAATGGACTACTGTCTAGCATCTATAAGCTAATAGTGAGGAACACTGGTGAGGGAGTGTGAGAAAGTATGCACGGCCCATGAAGGCTCTTTTGGGTGAAGAAAGAGGATTTCAGTCTCCTAGGCTGAAAGGCCAACACCTTTCAATAGCAGAAGAATCATTTACAAATGTGAGAACAAAACCATTGTTAGTCCTCGTGCCTTTAACAATGCTGCTTCCTGTTGGCATCTTCTGCTTACTAATAGCACAGTCCCACGATTTGTATCTTCACAGTGCTGCACGAGCACTAACTAATTAATCCTTTCTCACCCCTCTGAGGCAAGTAGTTTTTTATTTTTAATGGTCTGTAGTGGAGATGTCTTCCTTAAAACTGTTGCAGATATGTTTATAAAGGCTACATAATACTGACTACACAGTGTATGCTAACCTTAGTTTTTCTGCATTTGATACAGCTATTCCGTTTCAGGTAGGCTACACCCAGTTATATGTTTTGCTGAACTGAGGTCTTAATTAAAATAAATGAGAACTAATTCTTGGAAAAAAAACTCAGAGCAGGGCAGGGTTTCAATAGAATGATACGAAACAAACAAACAGCCCCTCCTTTCTGCCCCCCAAACAAATCAACTCCCCTTCACTGGAATAATCTCTGGCTGTCTGACCTTATTTATTCAGATGCTGACTGAATCATCATCTGAGCAAGTATTCCCTCCTACACCTGCAGCACTTGGGGTTATAGTTGTCCTTGGTTTTCTGCGGCAATAAGAGCTCAGTGTTACTTGGAGCCGTCTCCATCTGGCAGGCCATGAAGTCCACAAAAGCACAGAGGTCTTTCTGTAAAAATGGAGACAGCCCAGATTGCTTTCTCTTTACACAACATCTCAAGAGGACTCCGGACTTCTCTCTTTTGCAGTTATAGTCAAGTGTGCAGTCTCCTTCCCTCCTATCTACTTTTTGTGTGATGACCTCTTCTTGGGGTAAAGAACTGCGTGGGTGAGTTTGGGGGAGGGGTTGTTCTTCTCGGGAAAGCCAAATTGCAGGATGCAGCACATCTTGAGCTTGGCAGCCTTTCTCGCTTCCCCAAGAGGCAGCTGAAGGGCCCAAGCAGGGGTAAGACGTTATCAGCTCACTTCTAGCGTGCCAGAGCATATCCTTACACACAGATAGTGACACACTGCGTGCACCACAGTTGACCTCTGCAGACCAAAGGAGATCCTTCGGTGGCGGCTAAGGGAATATCTCATGTCATCTGTACACTGTTACAAGGCTGAGTACTTAACAAACGAGTAGCTCTGCAGCGTTAGCCATAAAGCGTGTACAAAAGTGAAGGCAGAAGTTAAACATTATGTTATCTGCCAGTCATTCATTGTTTGGAGGGAATATCCCAAGAGCATGGCTGAGCATTGGTGTCGTAAAGATCTACACATTGCTGTTGGAACGGGGTCATTTGTCACCATCTGGGATTATACCACTAGAAGTATACGAGCGTATTCAGACTATTATGCAGCTCCAGGTTTCAGCCATATGGAAAAAGTATAATATAGTGAGAAATTCAACCCTTTAATAGAATCCAGAGCACCCTCCAGAATGTTTTCCTTAGTTTTATTTCTTTGCAATGCAGGCTTAATAACCACTGATGTAGCATTTAAATTGGAAGAGATGCAACATCTAGATAAGCTGGGAGATCTGCTGATACCAGCTGCCTTCTGATAGGAAAATCCCTTGCTGTTTCAGTGGAAAAACCCACCAGGCTTACTAGAGCCAGAGGAAGGGTATGGCGCAGCTGTGGCATGCATTAACCTCTTTTGACTTTTGTCTCTGTAGACACCCAGAAGGGCTCCCTTATTCCAAAAGAAATATTCTCATGTAATTTTCACTCTGGAAATTGTCTTTGCACTCACCTCTTTCATGCATTGCTTATGTAAAAGCATAAAAGAATTGTGACTTGTGACAGGATGCTGATGGTGCACAAGAAAACAGGAGTCCTTGTCTCCTTCCCTATCATCTCCCCCTCTTTATAGACTACCTCTATGGTGGAGTCGCCATGTTGATATGACCTCACTGCTTGTAGGAGACGAGGCTGGTCTGTGCAAATCCATCAGCTGCTGTAAGACACGAAAATGGTTATACTGATGAGCTCAGAAGCCAAAACGGCTTTTCTATAGTCTTGCCTGGTGGTGCCAGGCCAGCTTCCCCAATGCTGGATAGAGTGTATGAAACTGGATGCTATTTTGTTAAGGATTTGGAGTGATGGTGAAACTGGGAGGAGTTCCTGTAAGAAATTAGCTCCATTGATTGAGAAGCAATGATGTATGGACCAGACTCTGCTGTTGGCTGAGCATCGACAGGAGTGCCTGAAGGAATTTGAAGTAATTCTGAGCCTGACGTCTCCAAAAAAGGCTGTTCCTGAGATGTACCTGGCATGGCATTGTAGCCTAATGCCAGAGAAATGCAAATGTTCCCTGAAAGAAATGGTGGGGTTACTGAGGCCAGAAGCAAATAATATATGTTGCTGTCTGGGAAAGGTACAAATAGCTACAGCTCAGTGCAAAAACCTACATTATGGCTATATCTGGCTTAAGTGCTACATAGTTCTGTGGGCTGTTAACAGATGTTGCCAGAGCAACTTGTTATGACAAGTTGTGTTGTATTTCTGAACCCTGTAATGCTACTGGCACCACCTCCTCCATCTCCCAGTGAATGGGAGTTAACTTTGGTTGAGACAGGTTCGCAGCCCATCCCAATCAAACATCCTTGAAGCTCCATATGAGGAACTAATGAGACTCTGAGCTAAGTTCCATGTGTGTGACAAATAGTCCTCTGATAACCAGATCTTCCTCATCACTGTACAGGCCCATAGAGCTGGTCAGGATTTTTTAACAGCTACATTTTTAGGGGTAGACTAGGGGAGGAGATGACAGCGGGGAGAGAGTACAGATTGGCAGAAAATGGGGAAAGAAGGCTGGAGAGAGGCAGAGAAGCTCTGCAAAACAGCCAGCAACTAAAGTAGTCATGTGGCAGCCCCATGCCTACATCTACATTCTAAATCAGACAACAGAGGGGGATTTGTACCCAGGTGGGTAGGCTAGTTGCAATGCAATTGGATTTGGTTGGGTAGGTCCCTCTGTGTCTGATTTTTTGTAGAAAAGTTTAAACTCATCTCAATTGAGTCCTAGGAAAATATTTTAGAAAACTGAAATTTTTTGGAAAATCAATCCAGTTACAGCTGTCTTAGCCAGGTTATTTTCTCACTTTATCAAAACCCTGCAAGAAAACTCTTCGGGAGAGTATATGAATGGTGCGGTACATGATATCTCAGCGAATCAGGCTAGTAGAGGATGAGCTTTTCACACAGTGAAACAGAAAAATCAATGGCAGTGATGCAGGGCAGTAGGAAAGTCTGTGGAAAAAAACCCCTAGCGTTTTGTAAGTCAGCGGAAAAAAACCTTGTATTGTGTTGCTTAGTTACTTTTCTTTCCTACTGACGCAAAAGAGAAAACAATGCAGAAGATCACCTCGAAGAAGATTCCCACTTCATTGACCCTTCCTAGAGTAGCCAGAAATGAGGAAAAATGAACAAAGGCTCCTTCCAAGGGACAGCAGTGGGAACGGGTGCAGTGCATGACAGCCACCATTGACCCATCTTTCTTGGTTTGTGTGAATCAAAGCAAAGTGTAATTGTGATGTAGCCCTTCTTCATCTCTCGATTACTTGACAGAACAATAACACTGCAAAGAAAAACGAAGTGATAAAATAAACAAGTCCTCTAAAGCTTTTATAATCTAGCTGATTCTTTTCTCCCAAGCACAGTCTGCCCAGTGGCAAGATGGGGAGTCTAGTTTGTCAAAAACAACAGTCTACTGAGCCTGGAGAGAGAAATGCTTCGAGCGAGAGGAAACAGGCATTTCAATCACTTTGCAAAAACGGGGCCTTTAGTCTGTCTGCATATTTGATATGCTAAAAATAACTGTGTGACATGGTCTGTGTTCAGGAGCCGTGCTGATTACAGCTGGTCAAAGCCAGCAAGGAATGGCTTGGGCCATTATTGCCAAGAGGACGGGCTGATGTAGACCACAACTGGCTTATTCCAAAAAGCAAATAACCCTGAGGGTCTGATCTGCAAAGTGCTGAAGTAAATGGGAGCTGTGGTTGCTCAACACTTCCACGGATCAGGCTGCTCTGTCCTCATTAGCCATGCTGCTGCTGCTAACTCCTATAAATCCTGCAATTTCTTTTCATGCAGATAACTTATCGTGCAGGAGTATCCCAACACCTGGCCTCTGCTGATATCCTGCCACCTCCCAGCTGAGCTTCAGCCCTGGTCCTGGCTCAGAAAGTGCCCCAGCTGCTCTGAGGAAAGAGAAGGGTCTTAAAAGGCAGCTTCTACACTGGAAAGGGGGCAGAGGCCCTCCACCTTGGCAAATCCTCAGTCCCTTGCAGAATGAAAGCCCCTGAAATACTTCCGTGGCATCGGTATTCATTTTTGGTAGCCTAACATCTGTGGATGCCTGCTTTTACTAATCCTGTGACTAGCTCAGGCAGGCTGGCTGATGCATTTGCAGAAAGATGGAGCTAACATGTGCAAGATCAGGAAAAAAGCCAAACCCTCAACAGACCAATGAAGTCAAACGAGCAGGTTTCTGGGATTTGGACATGTCATGTCTGCCATCTAGTTACTAGTCAGGGCTTGTTCCATGTAGAAAATGAAGAGTAAATAATCCAGTACCACATAAAAGGGGAATAAATTTACTGGGACTTTTGACAAATGAGAGAAAGACTTTCAATGGTATTTTAATTGAGGTGCTTGGAAAATGATATGATTAATAATTAAAACAAAAATATGTGAATTCCTGAACTTATTTTATTTGGCTGCAAAAATAATTGTATATGCTAAACTAATAGGCAGGAATACAAGTGATGAAGTGTTAGTGCAATAATGGAGTTGAAAGCTCTGGGTCCCACTCTCAAATACAATGAGGTTGTTAGCATGAGGTCCTCTTGGCATGAGACGTGATCTGGTAAAAGTTTGACCAGTGAAGTGGAAGCCAGGACATCATAAGTTCTGTGCTGTTTTGTCCTTTGATTGATTGGGTAAGGCACAAATTGGCACAAAGAGCCATTTTCAGTCTCAGTTTACCCATCTGTAAATGGAGACATATATCACAGTGATGTTATCAGACTTAATTATTGTAATATATTTAAAGCTTCTCAGGTGTAAGGTATTATAGAAAAATGCAAAGTTTATTGTTCCTAATCTAAAGTACTATATGAGATTTTCCGTATTCATAATCTTGTATTTCACCTGAAACTTTAGCTGTGAATAATGTTTTGCCTTTATACGCACACACATGTTCCAGCTGAAAAATAGCATTCTTTGCTTTCTAACAAAGCTTTCTGTACCGTGGTTCACCATTCAAAAGTAAGGCTGCAGTTCTGTTGAGCATTGATTTAGTTTAAATATTTAATTTAGTTAATTGTTCTGAGCCATATAAGATGCTGATTTGCAGATAGTTATAAAATAGCGACAATACTGCTTAAAGATATACTAGTGAACAGTTTATTCACTGTGTAAGTATTCAATGTGTATTCAATGTAAAAGACCCCTTAACTTACAAATCAGAGTTGTTCATTATAATGAACATCAAATTTTTGCAGAGGAACTGTTCATCTTTAATTTCAGCTTTTTATACATAAAAGAGGATGCCCGCAGCTATAGAAGTACCTGTGTTTGCTATGTATAAAAGGAAGAATGAGTTAAGGGTCTTCTGCTGAACATGCTACTGGTTTTTAAATACTGTGGCTTCTCAATAGAACAAGATACTGGGTTTGTGTAAAAAGATTTAAAAGGGCTGGATGTTGATACTTTCAGTCTCTCCGAGCTCAGAAGGTAGAAGCACTCATTAAATAGGGTATGACTTGGCTCTGTTGGCCTCAGAGTCTAGCTGAAAGACCAGTTTTCAGTTCCTGGTGTTAGACCAGGTCTCCCTGACTTACTCCACTCCTTGTGGCAGGAGTTCAGTGGGCAATAAGGGGGATATGGCAGGGCAGTGCACATGCTGCACATTTCATCAAATGCCACAGAGGGGAATGTGACACACCTAAGAAGGAGTGGAGCTGATACTGGACCGAGAAATTTGCATTTTCACCAAAGGTTAAATAATGTATATGAGTAACCTGCTGTAACACACTGAAGAAAAACTTGTCTCAATACCCTGCACTGAATACAGGGAATTAGGAGCCGATGCCAGAAGCAGCCAATGCCCCTCTGCTGAGGGCAGCTGTGTTTGTCAGGGAGATAGGACAAGTGTCAAAAAGAGACAATATCTCCAGATATCCACCGCAACCTGTGTGCCAGCTCCCAGGCAAGCTGGCTCAGAGCAGCCCTGTACCTTGGCCTGGGACTGACCAAAGTGAGTTGGCGTCACAGTAAAATTCAAGGACCTCATCTTCCCTGTGGCTTCCTTTGGAGTGGCCCCACCTGCTCGGTTTGTCTCTGATCCCAACCCCCCAGCTTTTTTCGCCCCGAGCAAAGCTGCCGTGGGGTATGTGACAGGAGGGCTGCTGCGGTCCCCGCCGGGGCTGGGCTCTCCGCAAGCACAGCTGGTCGGGGCTGCCCTCGTCTCAGATGGACGGGGCTGGGGGCAGGTGACACCTTCTTCCCTTGCACTGCTTGGAAAGGTCCTTTTTAGGCCTAATTCTCCTCTCACTAATTTTAGTCTTATGTAATTCAATTACTTTAGTGAAGTTGCCTCCTGATTTATGTCAGTGGGAGTGAACAGAGTATCAGCCCTTGAGCCTTTTACTGAAGTATGATGTTATACTATTTCTGGACATCATCATGTGTTGGTTGTGCAACAGATAAGAATAATGCTTGGTAAGTCATTAGTACTTCAGTTCAATTTGTGCTAAAATCATCAGCTACATCCCATTTAGTTTCTAAAGCCTCCTCATTATTGCTGCAAACATCAGACCCATGACCTGCTTTCCACTCTGTGAGAGAGGGATAAGTGAATTTAATGTGATCTCTGCGTTACAAAAAGTCTGCTGCTGCTCCCCTGAAATCAGGTGGCATCTTATCATTGACTTCAGTGAAGGTAGGATCAGGTCCAAATTTCAAACACTTAATTTTCCAGCAGAGGAGAGTAAGGCTTAAACTTCTTTGGCAAATAATGAATGGGACCTCATTATCTCTGTTAGGACGTGACTTTACAGATGATTACATGCTGAAAGTATGCCACCGATAGACTGGCTCCGTCCTGAACTGTGAAACTTGCTCAGAGAATCAGAGACTGCTAACTTCCAAGACACTTCATTCATTCTCATATCATGAATGGTTTTGTCAATGAATGGGATTACTGACCTTGATGGTCTGGTATCAGCGTTTCCATTGCTAGGTACAAGCACACAGTGATGCTGTGACTACTGAGCATTATTCCTGCATTCTTTTCAGATGAAAAGTCATCCACAGCAGCATTTACCAGAATTTCTCTCTTTGTAAGATATTATTGTGACTCTGTTCATTTACAAAGAATTTGATGTCTCTTATGAAAACAATGTACAGATTAAGAATCAAATCTGCAAATTTTATGTAGAAAATCTTGTCTGACTTTCTGAATATATTTTTGCTAAACTTATAAAGCAAGAAATTACAAAATGCGCTTGATTCACTTTATCCTTATGGCATATTAGAGGTGAAATACAAATAGCACAGGAATAGAAATGGTTTGACCATGATGGATCTTTTTGCTCCTGCCACATATTCCCTGAACTCTACTTTTTAGAGATATTAAGGGGCTAAAATCAGTAGTCCATGTGTGCTTGTCAAGAGTATCTATGATGGGCGCTGCATAGAAAGCTTGTTAAGAGTACGTAAGAGACTTAATGATTTATAGATTTATTCTTACAAAACTTTTCTGAGTCAGATAAATACTGTTATTGCTGTTCTGCAGATGGGTAAATTGAGGGACTGAAAGCTTAAGTAGCACGCACAAGATCACCCAGCAAGTCTAGAGAAAATAGGCTGGAACCAGAATGTTTCATTTCTATTTTCATGTTCTGTAAGTGTTAGATCATCTTTCTCCCATGATTAGCTGCTATTCTGGCATGAACTCAGGACCATTATGATAGAGCTATTTTTCATACAATGGGATGAGACTGCCATGGCTTTAATTACAAGCATGTGTTCACTCTTTTATGGCATTGTGATTGTTATGTAAGGTGATGTGTAAAATTAATGAAGTTTAAATTAGGAGTTTACATTATAAACCCTTTGGGGTAGGGAAAATTTTCTTCCTCTCTGTCCATACAGCACTTATTAACTTGGAGCCCTAGGTAATGACTGGACCTTGGAACTGGTACACCAATGCAAGACTAAAAGTAATTATCAGATTATTTTTATTCAAAATAGAAGTTGTTTTAAATAAATGAGGAGGAAATCCCACCTTCAGGAATTTGGAGAAAAGACTCAAGTGCTTACTGCTGGCTGAACACACTTTTCATAGAATTTACAACTGATGGGACACATACTCTTAAACTTGAGTTTAGGAGCAGGGGCATCCTAAACGCATGCCCCACAACACATGCTCCTAAATCTTGTAAACTTAACCCAACTCTTTTGGAGGACAATGTGATGATTTCAGAAATGAATAAATGATGGTACATTTATAGCTTCTTTTCAAAGAAAAGAAAGGTAGCCAATCCTTATGACTAATAACTATTATTTAAAGTACAATCTGAGACACTCCTTGTAAAATTTCAGCCAGGGTCTTGGCATGACTTAGTGCCCAAGAAAAGGATATCTATATTGGGAATCAGCTGCTCTTACACAATCTTTGTGATGATTTGGAACCACTTAAAAACAAGGAGTTGATGATATAATACATTCTTTGGATTTGGAGATGTTCCCCTTATTCCTGCTTTGAATTAAGAGAATATATTGGTGGTTTAGTTAAATGTCTCTTAGTCAAAATTATATGTCTTTCTTTTTCGTGCAATTGAAGCCAGATCTGTCTCTTACTGTAAAAAAACTACAGGTGTGAAGAACTTTCAGCTGTCTTAAGCGTTAGGTCATCTCTATATTGCAGTGGATTTCAAACTGTGGTCTGTAGACCACCAAAGACCTGGGGAGTGTCTGCTGGAGGTCTGTAGAGGAGCTGGCTGGTCAGATAGGATTGCCTTTTCTTTTTTTTCTCCAACAGCTTAATGGTGTTACAAGTAGCTAAAAATGCATTAAATATTTCCCAGCTAGCACTTTTAAATGTTAACAGTTGTACTTGCCTCAGGGCTGTTATTCAGCCACCAAAACCAGGAGGTGGTCTGTGTGATCAGGAGGCAGGGGTGAGTCTCAGTGACAAAATTTATGAAGATGCTGTTTGTAGTCTGAAAGTCTTCAGGAATCTCTAGCCTATGTCATGCTTTAAAACCTGTTGGTAAATGCAAACATCTGAGTTCACTAATGCCTGAAGTGTATTTATATCATTGTGAGAATGCAGATAGGGCTTCAATGAATTGTAATGATTTTTTTTCTGATGTGATACTGTCAGTATGCAAGTTGTTCAGAGGACTTGCTGCCGCTAACACGCCTTACAATAGCTAATGATCAGCATACTGAGAAGGACAAGTAAAACTACCTATTTCTTTAACCTTGAATAACCAAATAATAAAATAAAGATATGATCTATTATTTCATCACTTAATGGAACACCCAATCTACTTTTTAATCTGAAAAGCTTATAAAGGATACAAGATAACAAGTGCTAGTTATAGTAGTATAATACATACTCTGCATTTGATTAATAATTGTAAACACATGATGAGTCAAAAGGTTAGGCTACATTTTGCTCCTTTGAAACTCAGTGTGTGCCTTAGGTGGCAGAGAAATAACCCAAAGTAAAATTTAGCCACCCATATGTGTAGCATTTCTAGAGCTGGTGTTCAGAAAAGACTTTGCTGTTGAAGGCGCTATTTTCCCACTAAATCTACACGACAGAAAACTGTTTCACTCGTGTTTTCTTTCTGAGGCAGAGAGCTGGCCACAGCACAGAGAAGCATGGGTTATCAAAATATTTTTTGCTATGGAATATGCTTATAAATCACAGATTTCACAATGCTGCTTATACAGAGTTTATGATGGCAATTGTCTGTCTGTTACAACTGGGACTACTAAAAGGATTTGTCACTGAAATTCTTGAGGCGAGAATAATCTTTGGCCATTTTTAAACTGATGCAATACAAAATTACAAAGGAAAATAAAAATCCTGGGCAAAGAAATAGACACAACTCAGGAAGTCCACTCTAGGTGACTGGTCTAAAAGAAGAAATTGATTTCAACAGGCATAGTAGATCAATCATGAATTGCTGAAACAGTTAAAGCCATTACTTGGGAATCAATAGAAAGAAACTGTATCCATTTGTTCAATCCAGCAATTTAAATTTCTCAGGGTGGGAAGCACTTACTGCCATGAATAAACTGTGAAATGCATCTTTAAAATAAAGTTTTTAATTAGAACTGGCAGTTCTGAACCTGTTGTTGGCAGGAGCCAACCTACTGAAAAAGAGCCTGATGCAATAGACTGTAAAGTGTGTCTGCTCACTGCTTTAGCATTTAACAATTAAAACAAAAAACAAAACCCAAAAAGCAATCAACCTTTAAAACTGAAAGTTGTGTTTCAACATCAGCATTAGAAGATTTTTTTTCTCTGTGGTTAAAGCAGTTTGGAATTTTCAACTGTCGTTTCTTACAATAGGTGCCAAATACAGCTGGTTTC
This sequence comes from Fulmarus glacialis, assembly GCF_000690835.1. NCBI lineage: Eukaryota > Metazoa > Chordata > Aves > Procellariiformes > Procellariidae > Fulmarus > Fulmarus glacialis. The sequence goes on from NW_009211170.1 coordinate 49,091, forward strand.
CTGAAGGATGAAACTCATTTTACAGGAACACAAGAAAAAAAAAAGGAAAAAAGCACCTGCTGTAGTAGACTCAGAGGTCTAAGGGTCTAAGTACCATCCTACAATCCACTGCTGGACTGCTGGTGTGGGTAATCCTTCATCGGTTGTGACCTGATTCAAGCGCTCAACAAGCACATGCGGAATTACAGTTTGTTTAAATTGCATTGTCTTTATTGGGACTTAAGCATGTGCTTAAAGTTGAATATCTGCATTTTAAACGAGGATTAACATGACACCTACTTGGCAGAAATTACCCATTTATTTTCAAATATGCCTCACTGCGTGTTCCTGAGAACAAGAAGTGGTGCTAACACTTTTAAAAATCCCATCCTAAACTGAGTAAAATAGGTGACTTTGTTGTTTCTGTGAACCTTCGTGGGGGAAAAAATAAAAGCTTGTGTTAAGGGCCAACAGGTTAGGTGAATACAAGAGCAAAGTGTCCCATGCCACCTGTCTCTGCTCATTCTTCCTAGGAGCATGAGTCCGTCTCCACTTCCCTTCCACCTGTGGTTTAGGGGCCTTGGTGGCTTCTGCATTCCTCTTCTTCTTTCGTGTTGCTCTAACTGCACTCTCATTTAGCAGAATCCATTTTTTCTATAGTCCAAGCCCAGTAACCCTTGTCGCTGACCTCACCAGCCATGTGCTCAGTGTGAGCATGACTCACAGCAGTGATGAGAAATCCTTATTCTCTCTAATTTGGCCTTCCCAAGGAGGGGGGGTGGGGTGGGTGGAGAGGGGATGGGGGAGATTCTGGTATTTCCAAACTTGCTTGCTGGAAGTATTGTGTCAGTTACGATAATTTGGTGTAGCACGTAAATCCTTAGGCTGACTTGCGATTCCCAGCACACCCCTTGTAGTCTAATTGAGGAATTGCATTTCTGTCAGTCACATACTCTGGTGGAAACGCAAGAATGTGAGAAACAATAGGAGCAGGCTAGTACTGAGTCAAAACAGATAAAGCCAAATTGCTTGTTGGACTGAAAGATGGGAGCAAGCCGATGAGAAGCAAGTTGGTCAGCAACCTATTGCTGCCACTGATGGCTGTGTGAAGGGTGCACTCGCTTCCCTTGTGAGTGTGTGAGCAAAGGGAGCAGGCAGGCGAACCAGCAAGAATGCCATTAATCTTTTCTTTACGAAAGAAAAAAGATAAGGGCATCAAAATAATACAGTACACTACAGCCTGCCGATGGATTTCAGAGTGAGGAGAGCGCTCTGAAGATAGTTCTGGAGGAAAAGTAGCTGGGGTGCAATAAGCCCATGAACAGGTTGGGTGTGAAGTGAGTGGTGCGTGGGCTGTGCAGGAGGGAGAGAGCCGGGACGGCCGGGGCTGCTCACAGGCTGCCGGCTGCAGGCAACGCTCTGAATCATTTCAAGATGGCTACCCAGGGGGAGCACGTGGTGGGCCTCTTTCTCCTCTGGAGACTTTTATTTGTTCTCCCTTTCTTGGTGATTTTCTCTAATCTGAAGAACAAGATGTCCTTAATGAAAACAGATGTTTTGCTCCCTTGCATATGGAAAAAAAAATAATTCCCCCAAAATAGAATAAACCCGAAGAATGCTGAGATGAGGGGTGGGTTTCCACAAAGTCAGGAGAACGAACCTCTTCGTTAACACCCTGACCTGGCCACTCATCTCCCACGGACACGCCGTGGAAGCTATTGATGCAAAGGTCCACGGCAAGACCTGGGTCTCAGAGTGGGCGAGCTGTGTGCCTCTGTAAAGCATAAACACCACACTGAGCTGGCTCGCAGCTTTCCCCATCCACGGTCTCCCACTGCGAGATCCTGGTCAATGGCAGTTTTTGTCATTGGCTTCAGAGTAACTAGGAATGGGTCCCAGTATTTAATTTAAAGCACAGCACACAAAAAAACAAAATCATAACATCCCTGCTACATTTATAGAGCTGCATAAGCCACTGATTAACAAATGGATGAGATACTGAACTTTGCTTTACCATCTGTCTTTAATTACATAAAATAACTTGAAGCAATTAACAAGAAAGAAACACTGTGACACAAATAAATAAATCCTATTGATAGAAACAGATGAGGGAATACTTAGGATATTTGAATATATGGATGAAAGTCACTAAAGCTGCATAATCTGCACCCAGTGATATTACAAGTATTATCTAACAGTTTTAAACTGCCATTGCCATTAATTTTTGAAAAATAATAGTTACCTGTGGAGATGCAGAGAAACAAAAGGAAAGCTCTGTGTGTGTGTGACTAGAAAAGAAAACATGTGGTCCATCCAACTGCTGAGATGTCTAAGTTTTCCCTTTCACAGATAAGAGAAACTAGTATCAACAGAAAAATATACAAAGCATGAGGTTTCATAACTGTGGACCTAAAACTAGTCACATAAGTCTGCATGCTTATAAGTGTTTAGGCACCAGTGGGGAGTAGGCTCTTTAACGCTTTGCAGGATTTAGGTTCTAAGTCTATTTTTTTAGCATTCAAATACACTTGTTTGCCTTCTCTGTTTAGGCACTTAGAAAAAATAAGTGCTGCACAATAGCTATTGAGTGATTGCTGAGTGGATTAAGAACTGACTAACTGATAGATGTCAAAAAGTAGCTGTCAGCTCAGAATGAAAGCTCTGGAGTCAGTCTGCAGAAATGGGTGTTATGCCTGGCAGGCTACAAAATTGTCCTTAATGATTGAGAGATAAGTATATCCCTAGTAAAACAATGCTAGCAAATTAGGGAGGAAATTAAAGTTGGTGGAATGATAAATAAATTATGAAGATGGAGCAGCCCAAATTCGGTGAGCAGGACCTCTGCAGATGAGATGAATTTGAAGTCATGCACTAACAGTGGCTGTATTGATGCACTAGAAATTGTATCCCAAGGGTGGTGCTTGAAAAGGCTTTGGTATCATTGTGGCGAAGCAACTGGACATGGGACTCGGTCTGATGGTGTGAAAGAGGATTAATGTCGTCTTTGAACGAGTTAGCAGGGACACACGAGTTGAGTGTAATGCTGACTATATGGCAGTGGTGTGTTACAGTGCTGTGGGTGCTAGAAATCTGAAAAAGGGTGGGAGAAAAGGCATAAGAACCGCTTGTAGCTTGGAAAATATGCTTTGTTTCCCTTATTAAAATGAGATGACTGGATTACAGTGTATAATTACCTTCAAAACAAGAAAAAAATTGTCTTGCATCAGATGAATGTATTACAAGAATCAGTGGGTGGAAATGTAAGCCAAGCAAATTTAAGCAAGCAGTGAGGCTTAGATTTGTAGCAGTAAGTGTGATGAACTGCTGAAACAAACTGCCCAAGAAAGTGATAGTGTACATATCAAAACTGGATCCCTTTCTGGAAAATATGTGTCAGCCAAACAGAAATTATTGGGCTTGGTATATGGGGAATGGTGCAATGCTATAGCCTGTGACACAGAAGACGTTAGACATGATGAGTTAATGGTCCTTTCTGGCCGCAAAAGTCATAAATTAAGGAAAATGTCTTAAACATGTTAGGCCAAATTCTTCTTATTTCATACAGCTAAGTCATCTACTAATCCCAAGGAAACATTGAGGCAAATAGTATCAGGAGCAGCAAGCGGTATGGTCTTGGAAAGGATAAAGCATACTGAATGTACCTTTCATGTTAATATGCAACATTATACATTCTGTATATCATAGATTTGGGGACCAAGGCTGTAGGCTACGGTCAGCATGCTCTGAGTCGGCACTCGGCAAGCAAGGTAGTATGCAGAGTAAGTGAACTGAGAGATAAACAGACTGGGTGGGAATGTAGGAGAGTGGCTATAGGGAGCACTGAATATGTAATTTGCTACTGTTTCAGGTATTCATGTTGAGAGAAAAAACTTTAATTGTTTTGGCGGGGAACACTGCTGTGTAGACTGAAATGGGAAAAAGAATGTAAACAAAGGGCAACGATCAATTGCTGTGTTATCGTAGCTTGTAGCAATGTCTTGTGGCTCATGGCAGGGCCTTTTGACAGACATCGTTCTATTTAATATCTCTATGGTAATCTCAAAGCAGAGGTAAACAGCACAATAGTGAAATGTGCTGATGATACTAAACCAGGAAGGAATGCAAACAGGAGACAGCCGATAAATGATATCAAAGGACCAGCAGATATTAGAAAGCTGGGTACAAAATCCCTCAAACAACTCACAAAAAAAAAACAGAAAAAAGGAAAAAAAAAAAGTAAAGAAGATATGTTTGAATGTACATGTCCTGCCATCAGTATCGCTGATAGAGTTTCAGGGTGTAGTGGACAGCAGATCAGATGGGAGTGAGATATGAATTTGCGTAGTGATAAAGGCTATGCACATACAGTCACGTGTCACGAAGCAGGGAGGTAATAGTTCACGTGTAAAGCTCTGTGTTACTACATTCAACTCTGTGTTCAATATTGCCAGCCACTGACTGACTGGAAGGAGTTGGAAGAAATCCCACAAAGATTCAAAGGCTGGAAAAATCACTTTGGGGGAAAGACTGAGGCTCAAACCCAGCATCTCATTAAGCATAAACTTAACGTACATGAGCTGTGCCGCTGATTTACAACTCCCTTTATAGCCCTGCTAGGTGGCTTTAACAAAGGAACTACATACCAGCTTAAACGGTGCACATGTTTAAGCACTTCATTAGACTGGAGCAGAAGGGGCTTGGTTAGATCTGCGAGGAAACGTGACAAAAGTCTACAAGCCCTTGGCCACTGAAAGGTGCATATTGGCTGCATTGAAATCAACAGGCAGGCATGTATTTCCATGCGCTGCTGCATTCTTATGCATGGAACAAAGGTCTGCAAAGGCTTAAATCAGCCAGTATTATTTAACTGAAAGGGAGGAAGGCAGCCTTTTGGGTGTATTTTTTTGAAGGTGAAAATTGGAAGGCTGTCAGATGGTCTTTCAAGGGGAGTTCATATTGCTGGGGAATTTAGGATAGGTTTGAATAAAGCACCGGAGAATGCCTATAAACACAGCTTTATGTCTTCACATTGGAAGGCTGGGAGTTCTTCCCTATCCCAAGAATTCCTGATCATATGGAGTTGCCACAAAAGCTCCACAATTCAAGGTGGGGGGAATGGTTCCCTTCTGAGCTCTGAAATCATCTCTGCGACTGTTCGTAAAAGAGTTGTTATGAGACTGAATTCCTGATGCTGATTTTCAAACCAAGGAAAATTAATCTTTAAAGAATAGGGCTGTGAAATGCTGAACTGGGATCACAGATACGGTGGGAATATCTCTTCTGTGTAACCATTTATTGTGTTCATAACTGAGAATTATCTGAAGTACAGAGCAGTTTGTTCTCTAAGAATGGCATTTTGGGGGAATTAGTACTCGATTCTTTTTGAAAATCAAGAGAAGGTGAATACCCAGCGCTTTAGACTCTTTTAAACATTGCCACACACTGAGGTTTGGTTTTTTTTTAGTTTTGCTCAGAAATAGTAGAAAACAATTCTCTTCTGGAAAAAATTAACACTTTAGTGTTTCACTTAAATAATGATTCTAGACTTTTAATGCAATTACTATCACATGGTTTTATAATTAGTATTAGCAAATCATTGTGTAAAATAACATGGAATATTTAATTTTATCTTTCAGAAATTTAATAATGAAAATAAGAGTGTTGACTTTGGCAGGGATTCAGTCTTGGAAAGTTAGCAGGTACTCTTCTGGGCTTGACTAGTCAATACCCATAAGAATTTAATAAAACCCCTGCATAGATTATGAAAAAAGCAACAGGAAGGACCAAGAGAATGATGATTAGGGTAGAGCTTCCCTTTACAAATCTTGATGAAACAAATACTTGAAAGTCATGTTTGTCATCACAGGATGGAAGTCAGGATACAGGGTTAAATTATTCACATGAGTCAGTATCTACAGATTGTTCTCCTCTTTCTTCTTTCTCATTGCCCTTTATAGTCCAGTTTTACATTGCACTGCTTCATTCATTCCCTGGTGCTTTTTCTCTCCCGATAGGATGTCTCTATAACCTAGTTCAAGTGACTAACTTGCAACCTATTGCTCTCCTCATACAGTTACTTAGTTCTAACATTCAGCACTCAGTCCCCTTTGGATGCTGAGTTGCTACAGCAGTTGTTAAAATTTTTATGTGTAGTACAGTACAAAAGCTACCAAAAGAGGGCAACATATGAGCCAACAATGAGAAATGTATCCTGACAAGTTTACGGTTGTGTATTTGTGACACCCTCCCCCCTTTCTTTTTGATAGAGCAAGAAATTCTAGCAGAGCTGGTCAGGAAACAGTGTTTCCATTCTATGGGTAATTCCAACACTTGGGAAAAAAGTGAAGGTGCTGAAGTTTTCACGGATTGAAAATTCAGAGAAAATATATTTGGCATGATGGAAGTGTTCCATAAATGTCAAATCATTCTCACACCAGAAAGCCCAAAAGTTATAATGACATTAAAATATTCAATTTAATAGGAAAAATGTTAAATGTATGAATGCTATGAAGTTCAAAACAAAATTAAATGAAACAAGGAACACTTAAATCTTTCACTTTAGGGAAAACAATACTTTAAATATTATTGAATGTAAATATTTTAATTTGTCTCCATTAAAATGTTGTCAAAGTAAGTATGCTCTCAAAAAAGCATGCTGACTGAGACCAAGTTGTATTTTCTGAAAGAGTATGTTTCCTCTGAACATTATTTAATTCCGTTTTCTCTTGGTGAAATGCCTGAGAGAATTTCAGAATACTCTTCATAATTCTGCAAAAGACTAAGGTAAATTGGCCACATCCCAGGACTGTCCCCTATGTGTCTGTGAAGCTAGACAAAGCGCTATCCCAAACACCAGGCACGTGAGCTCAAGAGCTAGCATACCTGGACACCACCAAATGTGCACTCATTGGCAAACAGTTTATTATAAACCAAGGTTTTTTTTCAAAATATTCAATAGTACTCCAAGGAATTAGACAGTCTTGAACACATGCCAGCGTGGCAATGGATACAGTAAGCAAATATAATCTACCTCACTTAGGGTAAATATTTGGCTACAAATGTATTGAGAGCTCTTTAATTCTTTGTACACTTCTATGATGAGAACCAGAGGAAAGGTAGTGGAGATGTAAAGACTGGAGGGTGACTTTTTTCTTCTCTTATCAGCTGCCCAGATAGGCTAGCTGCCAGTCAAATCAAAAACCTCACTGGAGGAAATGAATGAAGGCCTGTAGGTGTAGAAATGTGCTGTTTATACAGCTGCACCACGTACTGCTAATGATCAATCAGAATCAGCCAAGTCTTCATGGAGATATGCAAAAGTCTGTGGCAGTGTCAGGAAGGCTGACTACGGAATTTAGGGCATCCTTGGGTTTATTTTTTTTCCTTTATTTGTCTCATCTCTTTTTTCAAGACTAACTTCTGCTTTCTGCTTACTTCTGTTATGGCTTAAAATGCTGGAAAGTATCCGGGAAGGAGAGGAGGGCAGATCTATGATCTATCTGGAGGGCAATGAAACATTCGGAAAGTTTGGAAGTACTCACCCATCTCGAAGACAGGATGTTCTGCCTGCAGGAGCAATACCTTATCTTCTCTCATTTATCCACGTCCTGCTTTTGCATCTGTATTTCTGTGGATTCCAAAAGAAGGAAAGATTTATTCTTCCTAGCCAGAAACAAGTAGAGGTTTCTGTCTGGAGGGTTTCTCCATTGTCTGATCTATCACATGAACAACGACTTCACATTGTTCACCTGATTACGGGCTGCAGAATCACAGGGTATCAAATAAGATGGTCAGGATAGGAATGACAGCTGTGCTCACTGTCTCTGTGGCTGGATTGAGTGTATCGACTCTAATCACAATGTTTTCAGACAGCTCCTGTATTCTGGATACGCAGGAAGCTATTTATACTCATCTGCTTGGCCTTCATTTCTTGTACTGCTCATCTATTTTTGATTAACGTCTTGATACTCCCTCCCAGGCAATGATGCTACTTTAGGGAGACAAACGAGGAGCAGTTAGAGAATATAACACATGTATTTTAATGGCACTGGGAGGTGTCGTTCATTATGCAGTTGTGTTTATTTGTAGGAAAAAAGGCAAACTGCATCCTTAAATAGCCTTGCCTCATGGGTATGAGCCTACACGTCTGACTTCCATGTTATATTGCCACTCTACCCAGCAGCCCAGTGACTGGTATTTATTCAGGAAAGAATCTGCCCATGCACACAGACACACTGATTCTCACAGGTGGTTCTGCGTATGCCTTTGCTTCTCGACTTCTGCCAAATTCAAGCCTACATTCTAGGAAGCAACAATAACACTGACAGGAGTCACATCAGACTTGAAGGTGATTGCTTTAGCTCTATGAACACAAACCGGACTTCTTTTTCTTCCTTAGAAATGATTTTTAAACATGCCTTGGCTTCTCTGAGTTTTGGCATGGTTTTACCCTGCGAGTCAGGTTATGAAGAGGAATCTGTTACCCCCTTTGCAGATGTGGTACGTGAGCCTAGTTACATCACATTTCGAGGCAGATGGATCTCCGAAGGGAACTGCAGTATCCAATCATCTGCTCTCTGCCCCTTGCTATTGATTCCTGTGGTTAGTCTGTTTCTGATTTTTTTTCTCTGTGAAGTTTAAGGGCAAGTCTGTGGTTTGCCCCATGTGCCCAAGTGAGGGAGCAAGGGTGCAGAAGACTGCCTGAAACTAAATAAATCAGAAACAGATAGACTAATTACAAAGACAAATGCCAAGGAATGGAGAACACACAGCATCCTCATGATCAGATACGCCTGTCCCGTTGGAGGAGAGATGGATGTTTCACCATGTGACGTAACTCTGTACCACATCGGAGAAGAAAGCCAGAGCGTCCTCTTCCTCGCCTGGCTGAGCAAAACCCTCTCGTGTGGTTTGCCCACACGGCGTGTCCCAGCATGGGGAGGAACAGCTTCCCTGAGGTAGGGGTGGGGAGGAGCAAGGCTGGGAACTGAGAGGCTGCTCTCGCCTCTCCAGTGCCTGCCCCGACAGCCAGCAGGCCTAAGCTGACACGAGGAAGGATGTGATCCACTCCTGGTTGTTTCATGCTCAAAGCACATTACTTTCTTCCGTGGAATAAGAAGATAGTCATGGATGTCGTCGTGACTCGTGGTCTCCTGGGGCAGCACGGGTCTGTGCCATGCCTAAATCAAATGACCTGGGGGGTGAATTAGGAGGGCTTTTGATGTCCTTCTCTGAGCACTGCACCACAGGAGACAAAGCCTTCTTAATGTAACGTCAGGTTATCTCCTAAACATAACTATGAAACTAACTTTGACTTGCCAGCAGCTGGTACAGGCAGTGGCCTCCCTATACCGCTCTGGCACTTAGCATAAGAAATGTCATTATGTGGGTGGATTAGACAGAACCTGTCAAAGTTGTGTGCATGTTCTTTGGCTGTGTTTCCTTCCCTGGGCTAATAATGCTGAGGAGATGGGGAGTGGGTTGACACATTTTCTGGCATGTGTCATGTAACCCAGTGAAGTGGAGGACATGTCAGCCACAAGACTTTTCTGCTTTAGTAAGTCGCAGGCAGAAGTGACATGCTGCAGCGGCTAGCAGTCTTAATCCTCTATGTATTCACACCGCTAGCGCCTTCATCATGATTTCAGCTTCCCCAGAGCCAGAGGTATGTCTGGAGGAAAGGAAATGTATCCAGACAGATACTGTTTAAACTCAGGGAAGCAGCAGTAGACAGAGACGTTTGCATAACATGTTACCTACAGACCCTGAAGAGCTTTACAAGTTGACTGACGCGATCTCCATAAGAACACTGAATTTGGCACTGATATACAGGGGGAAATATTCAGTGGCTGATTGCAGTGTGCAAAAATGCTCCTTACCAGTTCAGCAGATGATACAAAGAATACCCGTACCTGATAAGAAGAGTTTTTTAGGACAGAAGATGCTAAAGCAAGGCAACAGGAGATTGATGAAATTTAGGACAGTCACTGTCGCTGGCTCCCTAAACTGGTATGAGGGCAGTTGATACGAGTATTGGGGTGAGGGAATTTCCCAAGGTCCAGCACAATCTCAGGGTAAATTGTCCTCAGGGAAACAGGGAAGAGAGTGTATTCATTCTCACAAAGAAGCCCGGTTTTGCACAGCTCCCTGCTTAAAGTCTGTGCTGAGGAGATAAAGTTTAGTCCCTGGGCTGAGGCAGTACGCCAGGTGGGTTCCTCACAAATCACTATCAGAGTAGCAGAAGATGGTATGAGCATGTCTACCCAGTATGACTGAAATGCCATCTCCTGTCACTGCCAGTATGTTGCAGGCTGTGTTCAGTTGTTGGGAAAAGACGTATCGGCTGAGTGTCAGCTGCATGCCACAGGTCATAGGTCTGACGTGACTTATAGCAGGGACAGCACCCAATTCACTGGGAAGAGTTACTATACTGTGTTTTCCCTGTAGCTCATAATTAAAAAAAAAAAAAAAAAGGGCCAGCAGCTTCTGCAAGTAACTACAGGTGAACGACAACCCAATCTCAGGTCAAGAACTGCCATCCCCATGTGCCATGTTCTGGTTCCCCGTAAAACTGAAGAGCAGTAGTTGCATAAGCACGTAAGTGGCGAAATACAGCTTGGTGGGCACAGAGGAAGCCTATGTGGACAGGGGAACTGCACAATAGCCCCACAGGGATGTGGGTGCCTCCTCCCTTCACTTGCTGGTGTTGAGCCACAGAATGGGATTGTAGTAAGGGGGTAACAGAAACTGCCCAGTAGCAAACATACATCATCTCTCCTGATGTGGGTGCTGCCCCTGTGTCAGACACAGCTGGTTAGCCAGTCAGTCAGCTGGTGCCGAGTATGCGGCGCTGAGGAGCTGGACCGGAGCTTAAGGGACTGCACTGGGATGCTCTGAGGTGCCAGTTCTGCCATAGGGCAGGAAGAGACAGAGGATAATGCTGAGATGGGAGATGACTCTGCCAGTTAATTTGTGCTTGCCTGCACTGCTTGACATTTGTGTGAAGTTGAGACAACCTGCTTCAACACGATGCCTGACACAGAATTTGCCTGACACGCCCATGATCAGCGTGACCCTGCTCAGATTGCCAGATAACGTCACATCTCCAGTTGTGTAACACCACCATGTTCTCTAGATCCCGGGCCTGCAATCATTATTGAGCTGACTGTTTGTGCACTGGGGAGGGAATTCAAATATTGTTAATCAGTGGAAATGTTAGCTACGTGTCCTTTGTTAGGAGTAAAGCAACCCCATTCCTCATACGTCCACATATTGAAAGTAGGAACTCATTGGAGAGAAAAAATATGTGCTAGGAGGGGTAGAGCTTTCATCTGTGTGTGAGTACATGATGTGCAGGGTACACAACAATGTTTAGGTAGGTACCAGTGTTTTGTAATCAAGGATCACGTAACTTTAAAAAAAATATCCACTGCTGCCACAATATTTTTCATTTACAGCCAAATAAAAATTAGGCTAAACTCTGCATGTTCATTTATTGCTTTTATTTCCCCCCACCTTGTTTGTTTGCCTGCTTTCTTGCATGGTAATGAGTATGTTGTTTGGTTGCTTGTTTGTTTTTATTTGAAATAATTTTGCATGTAATTTTCTGAACTCTTGCAGAGCAGAGAGACTAGTAAACGTGTACGTTTATGCACATTTGTCCATGAACAAAGACTGATGGATAGCTAATAAAATGCACATCTCTGCAATCCTCTCGTGCTTGAGATCCCCAAGCAGAAGTTGTGAGTATTCAAATAAAATAGAACTGATCCAAAATGTACATATTTAACTTAGATAACAGCAGCCCCCAGATACATGCCTCTTTCTGTAGTTGGAAATCTGTCAGTTGAACAAAGGGCAGGATATAGTGTGAATCAGGCTGTCGTAAAAGCTTTATGTGATAGACACACTTTATGGAGTTAGTTCCATTTCTCTCACATTTCAAAAGCAGACTCAGACCCTAATTATCATGAGGACAAATTCCACAAAATCATTTTTTTGTAGTCAAGGATTGCAATGTATTTTAAAAGCCAGAATATATGTTAAAAGAACACAGATTGTCCCAAGGCTTATGGTTCAGCTGTACAAAGCTTCTCCTTGTTCCTTCCATCTGAAAAATTATTCCTGAAAAGCCATTCTGCATATGGGCTTTTTTCTGTTTTTCAGGGAGAAAAAAATATAAATGAGCTGTAAAGCTCGTGTTGTTCTGAACTCCTTCTCTCCTCTTGCACTGATGAGTTCATCAAACAAAATTCCACAAGAAACAAATGTTATTACGAGATTAGCAGAATGAACGCCAGAGTTCAGATACTAAACATTTTTTTTAAAAAACAGTGGGCTTAATGACGTGAAGGAAGTTGTAGTTTAAACATCAAGGTCAATTATTTCGTTAAATATTATTTAAAAGTTACTTGCCTTGAAACAAAACCAGAGCTATCCATTTCCCAAAAATGCAAACAGATTATTCTGCCTCTGTTTGTCAGCTTCACTAGATAACTTCTATTTGATCTTCAAATGAAAACAGTTTCTGTTTCAGATTTATACAACAGGCTGCCTCTGAAAAGAAAAAGACCTTAAGGTTGGACTGCTGTTTACTTTCCCTTCTAATCCTGTGAGAAGATTTGCATAAGAAAAGCAAGTAGATTTGAGTCTAGGTTTTTCTGTCTACATCGAAAGCATGAGCATCAGCCAGTCCTCTCCATTTATTCAGAAAGAAAACGATTGCTTTTGTAAGTCAGGTAAGCAGGAAATCTTTCAGTAAGTTCAGCAAGATTCCTCTAAAAGTAACAGGAGTTACTTATCAAGACTAAATGGAGCTTAATTAAATAATTATAATAGTCAAACACCGAGAGTCTAAAACCTAAAACCCCCAGTTCCAGGTATGTTTCCTGATACTGTATACTTGGCTTTAAAACAACATCCAGAATTGGTATTTCCTGGACCTTGGAAAGCAGCCTCTTGTATTTGCAGGTAGCCTTCTCACAGTTTCTAACAGCATCGGTCTCATTTGGGACCTCAGTGAGCAGAGGAGTGCTGGGTGGTGATGTGAGCTCTGGGTGTCATGACCGAGCGAGTGCCGCCAGCTCCAAGTATGACTCCTGGAGCAAACCAGTTAACTCTGCTGTAGAATGGGAATATGGACTCTCACCTACAAGAGTGCTGTGAAGCAGAATAGTATAATGTGTGCAACGTACTTGGAGATTCTTTCGGTGTATAGAAAGGCAAATTATTATTTTATAGGAAGAGGATTAGAAGGGATGTTTTGGATCATGGGGTCAAGTCCCTTGCTGTGGGTGGTAACCACATCTCAGAAGCTGGTTCACAAACCAGTCAAATTCCATCTTCCAGCTGCTTTGACTCCTTTCCGCCTGTGGAAGGCCTTTCTGGGTCCTCAACACTCTGGTGGGGTGAAGGCACTTTTCTGTTTCCAGTTTGAATCCCTTCCTGGCCAGTTTGTACCAACTCTTTCTCTTATAATTATTTTATTCAGTAGGAGGGGAGGGAAACTGACTCATAATTTTAAGATTCATTTGAATGTTCCTCTAAGCCCCAGGCACCTGGTGGAAAGACGCCAGCAATGCTGTAGGCTGGTTCGATGTACCAATAAAAATAAAATTAAATTAAAAAAAAAAAAACGAATAAGAAAAGCGCCATTCTTAGAAAGCCTCCAGCGTTCCAGCTAGAGCACAAACAGCTTCTTATTTGGGACTCTCCTCGGGTAAATCAACAGCCCCGGGGCGAAGGGGCCGCAGCTCTTGTGGCCTCGCACAAACCCAGACCCCCCCCACCCGGGGAGGGACACACGGGGGAGGGAGGGAAGAAAGGGGAGGGGAGAGGGGAACCATC
>NW_009211171.1:0-1545 GCF_000690835.1 Fulmarus glacialis
TGGTTTCCCATGCCAACAATTTCCCATCCCAACGATGATATTTTTTTCGGGGAGATGATTTTCCTGTCCGAGGGGAAGGGATGGGGTCAGCCCCGGTGACCCTGCAATGGCGGTGGTGAGGACGGAGGGGCTTGGGGGTACTTTTGGGTTGGTTTTATCCTCCCACTCTCTGCCCCGAGGGGCAACTGCTGCTCCCAACTGGGGTTGAACCGTCCCAGTACTGATGGGGACCCCCCCGCTTTGTGGGGGTCCCCAGCTGGGGGTTGTTCCTAGTGGGATGGGGGATGCTGGTACTGGGGGTGATGGTACTGGGGATGTCGGTACTGGGGACGTCGGTGCCAGGATTGGGTAGAGATGCCGGTACCAGGGATGTTGGTATCAGGATGGGGTAAGGGGGTAAGTATGCAGGTACTGGGAGAACCAGTACCAGCATGGGGTAGGGATGCAGGTACTGGGGATGCTGGTACCAGTGCTGGCACAGGGTGGGGATGACAGTACTGGAGCTTTGATGCTGGTGCTGGGGTGAACCAGGGTGCTGGTGCTGGTACTGGGAAAGTGGTGCTGGTACCGGCACACTGACGCTGGTACTGGGGCAGTGATACTGGTACTGGGACGGTGATGCTGGTACTGGGGTCATGATGCTAGTTCTGGTACTGGGAAGATGATTCTAGTACTCGGAAGATGATGCTGGTACTGGGGCAGTGATGCTGGTTACTGGGGCGGTGATGCTGTACTGGGGCGGTGGTGCTGTACTGAGAAGGTGATGCTGGTACTGGAGTGGTGATGCTGTACTGGGGCGGTGGTGCTGTACTGAGAAGGTGATACTCTTACTGGGACGGTGATGCTGTACTGGGGCGGTGATGCTGTCCTGGTGCGGTGGTGCTGTACTGAGAAGGGGATACTCTTACTGGGACGGTGATGCTGTACTGGGAAGGGGATGCTGTATTGGGGCGGCAATGCCGTACTGGTGCGGTGATGCTGTTACTGGGAAGGTGATGCTGTACTGGTGCAGTGATGCTGTTACTGGGAAGATGATGCTGTATTGGTGCAGTGATGCCGTACTGGTGCGGCGATGCCGTACTGGTGCAGTGATGCTGTTACTGGGAAGGTGATGCTCTACTGGGGAGGTGATGCTGTTACTGGGAAGGTGATGCTGTACTGGTGCAGTGATGCTGTACTGGGGCAGTGAATACTGGGAGGTGATGCTGCACTGGTGCGGTGATGCTGTTACTGGGAAGGTGATGCTCTACTGGGGAGGTGATGCTGTTACTGGGAAGGTGATGCTGTACTGGTGCAGTGATGCTGTACTGGGGCAGTGATGCCGTACTGGGGCGGTGATGCTGTAATGGGAAGGTCATGCTGTACTGGGAGGTGATGCTGTTACTGGGAAGCTGGTGCTGTACTAGGAGGTGATGCTGTTACTGGGAAGGTGATGCTGTACTGGGAAGGTGATGCTGTATTGGTGCGGCGATGCCGTACTGGTGCAGTGATGCTGTTACTGGGAAGATGATGCTGTATTGGTGCAGTGATGCCGTACTGGTGCGG
>NW_009211172.1:0-8295 GCF_000690835.1 Fulmarus glacialis
GCCCTTCGCCTCGGTGGCTTCGAATGAATTGTTCTTGATCATGTAAATTAATAGTCCAAATACTGAAAGATATTTAAATAGTAATAAGTGATAACTGGAAGCAGAAATTTGGAAGTAGATACCAGAGTCATGGTGTCTTAATGACATTTGTTAAATTTGATTAGACATTCTTCATCCTCACAGAGCAGGTGGGCAAAATGGAAAGAATTAATTTACTCAATGCACAGACACCACGTGGCCAAACAACTCAACATCTGGAACAAAGACAGGTGCGTACAAGGTCAAGGTGTAGTGTAGGTTTTGTCTGAATTAGAAAAGTTTCAAAAGCTTAACTCAAATAGCTTAAAATGTGGGCACATTAAATCGGTTTAGCTTAAAATGAATTTTGCTTAAAAATGGGTAATTTTAGTGATATCTACTTTTCTTTAAATGAATCTGTGGATATGGGTATATAACTGACAACCAGTTATCAGCTGCTGTTTACTGATCTGGGGTACCTGCCTGTTTAGGATAAATTTAAATGTTCGTTATTACCTTATTTTTCAGGGAGGTTTAAATCATGCACCCAGATTACCCGTAATTCAGCGATGCTCATCTGACAGGATAATTTGGTAAGTGTTCACAATTTAGTTGCAGCTCTGAAACCCAGGAAATTAGCTCCTATACTGGTTTTAGTAGAAGCATATTTTCAAATCAATTAGGTTGATTTTGAGGGTAGTCTTGAACTGATAATACAGCTAAAAATACATCTATGCTAAACAAAAATAGGGGTGGTCCACACTGCTTAATTCTTACTGCAGTCTTCTGGATTGCTCCACAAAGTCTTCTCCAGGAGCAAACTGCTTTAAAAAGGACTAAGTCCTAAATGATGTAAAGCAAGTCAGTACCCATTAGCCTTGACCTCTTTTATTCAGCAATAAAAACCTAGCTTCTGACTCTACAGATGGTACTGACTGGCTTAACTAAGTTGTCTCTCAAACTAATTTGCATTAAATTAGTGGCTAGTTGGTCCAAGCTGATATTAACTCATTTTTTTCCTTCAATGAAAGAATAACTGTTGGAATTCAATCTTTCCTGACAGCCAGAAAGCATGTAACCTGTAAAATTTTGACTATTTGTGACTGACTCATTTATTTCTGTTTAAAAGGCTCATTCATAGTGTAAGTTGTCATGTTTCTGCTGTTTTTTTATTATCATGTTCTGAGGATTTATTTGACAGTTTTCAAATCTAGTGCTAAATTAATGTGATTTATTTCAATGCATCTGTTTCACAGTTCATTAATTTGTGGTTATTCTTACTAACATTTCAATATAACTATTCCTTGAAAATTACCAGACTCTATAATATCCAATAAAAATTATGTAGCAACAGAAAACATAATCATCTGGATTCAGGGCTTCTTGTTGTTCGTGCCCAATTTGCTCACTACAGGAAGTCACAAAGTCATGAGGTGAGAAATACTTCAGAAATACTTACAAACTATGAGAGGCATTTGCAAAAATCTTTGCTTAAATAGAAAACACTGTATGAACTCTTCGTATAAATGACTGATAGATTTTAAAGCTTTTTTAAAATGAAACTTGCTTTGGTATCAGACACACAGTGCTCTAAGGTACCCTGAATGTTCTTGGCAGAGAATGGTTTTCAGGACTATTGGGTCAGCTGGTGACATTGCTGCAAACTCTCTATTGCCCCTTCTGAAAGGCACACCAGAGTGTGCTGAACTAGCACAATATCAGAGAATAGTAACAGACTTAAGAATGCTGAGCATTTTTGCACCAAACCAGTGTTGATGTGGAGAAAAAATGAGTTAAGTCTCTTTTTTAAATTCAAATTAGCACTTCTAAACCTGACAAACATTTTTCTGGGAAGTCTAATTACTTTGAGAATAACAGTATGAAAGCCAAATGTCAGATTTTGAAGACATGTTCCACACTGCTCTTTTTGCTTTTCAGCATTTCAGGAATTTCACTTAAAATTTTCATTGTTGGTTACTTAGAGGTAAGCAGTTACTTGACTTTCAGAAGTATGAAATCGTTGGGTTGATACACATCATTGGGCAACAGAAATAGGGAAACAAATTGAAAACATTTCTAATTCTAGTTCTGTAATAAACACTGGGAACAGGAAGGGGAATATAAAGAATAAAAAAAACCCAAACCAAAAAACCACCTTATCATTTATCAGGGAAAATGCCAAGAAAAAAAAATATTATAGCAATATTTGTTTTATTTAATTTTTAAGCATATCCATATTTATAAGTAAATTAGACCTAAGCCTTACTCTTCAATGTACATTTTATTGTTGAAAACTGGGCACCCCAGAATTAGAATGACATATATGACTGTGCTAAGTTAAAATACTGTGGAAAAAAGTACACAACAAGGAAATCCTGCCAGCAGGCCTTTTGTATCTTGGCAGTCACATGTAAGTCAGTAACAGTAGAACAAGGACACTTCAGCTTCTCACTTCTGCAAACTGAGTTACGAAGGAGTGAATATGTCACAGGTCACTGCACAGTCTTGGCACTAGTCCAATGTACCGGTCAATAAGTCATAACCCCAATTTATCAACAACATGATCTCTGGTTAATATGTCACAACGTCCATATGATGACAAGAAATTCAATATAATTCTAGAAGGGAACTGTGGTGCTGCACGATGTGGTGATCAAGCTCTGCTTGTTGGAATTTCTCTTCAGGGCAGTAGGACTAGAGCAGAACTAGAGCTTAGAAGAATAGAAGTAGTAAGCTATAGGGACAAATGCTAGAAACTGTTTTCATTACATATACTTTGCTAGAGGAACTCAGACCTGTTTACTCATGACTATAGTAATACAAAGAATCTGGTTAGAAATGCGATTTTTTTGTGTGTCTGTGTGCGTGAAAGCATTATACTCAAGATCTCTTGAGTGAATTTATGACATTATATCAGGCTAGAAATATACACCACGTAACTTACCTGCCCTACTCCAATTTATGTACTGCATTTTGTCCAATCTAGACGAACATAATTGCTTCCAGCCAGGGAGACTGTGCTATGTAACAATAGCTGTCCTGGTTTTGGCTGGGATAGAGTTAATTTTCTTCCTAGTAGCTGGTATAGTGCTGTGTTTTGGATTTAGTATGAGAATAATGTTGATAACACACTGATGTTTTAGTTGTTGCTAAGTAGTGTTTACACTAGTCAAGGACTTTTCATCTTCCCATACCCTGCTTGGGGGGCTGGGAAGGAGCGTGGCTGGGACGGCTGGCCCAACAGGCCAATGGGGTATTCCATACCGTATGACATCATGTTCAGCATATAAAGCTGAGGGAAGAAGAAGGAAGGGGGGGATGTTCGGAGTGATGGTGTTTGTCTTCCCAAGTAACCATTATCCGTGATGGAGCCCTGCTTTTCTGGAGATGGCTGAACACCTGCCTGCCGATGGGAAGTAGTGAATGAATTCCTTGCTTTGCTTTTGCTTTGCCTATTAAACTGTCTTTATCTCAATCCATGATTTTTTTTTTCCTGATTCTCTCCCCTCCCCCATCCCACCGGGGTGGAATGAGCGAGCGGCTGTGTGGGGCTTAGTTGCCGGCTGGGGTTAAACCATGACAATAGTTATGCGGCTAGCAAAGTATTATGTTGACATGTTGGAAATGAATTATGGTTGTGAAGCGGGAGAAACTGGGCTATGATGGACACAAACTCAGTCCAATTAATAAAAAAATGAGTAAAAGAAATTTGGTGCATCAGCATGCTTCTAATTTTTCACCTAGTTATTGTGAATGGGCATCAAAAATTGTCACAAAATGTGTGTACAACAATTAATACTGGGTTTTATGTGTCCTTTTTTGTGCCTTTCCAGTAAAATGTTCTTATTTATAAGATCACATATTTTTCACCAAGGTTAATGGAGGTAAGTCAAGACAGCCAGCCTCGTTCATCCTTGTGAATGTATGTTAGCCATTTGACCTGAGTTTTCATGGAGTTAAAAGGTATAGAACTACACCCCTTTCTATTTCAAAAGTATGTTTTCTAAAAAGAGGGGTAGACTGGGTATCCTAGATACACAGATGCACTCCATTGTACTTGATAATATTAAGTTAAACTGCAGTTTACACTTTAGCTGTAAATGTGAGATGCAGTGACTATTTTTCTTCTGCTTCAGTTACTTATGTAAGTATGTATGTAGACACATTTTAGAAAGCCAGGTATATTTTCATAAAAATTTTGCAAAAATCTAAGTAATTTTTTAATCATGATTTAGTACAATAGGTGAAAAGCTAGTGACTGCAATGCAAAACTTTCCTTTTTTAGGCTAATACCATGAAGTTGATGCAAAGAGTTTTGCTGAGCCTTGCTTCAGATTATAGCTTCTGATTTTCATGAACAAGTGGTATATACAACCTTTTGGCACATAACTCACAGTGCATTAATGTAATTTGTATCTCAGTGTATTAATACTCAGTTCTTAATATCTTGAATCAAAAGCCTACCTACCTAAAGTAGTCTCCTATAGGCCTTTGGATCCAGCACATCTGAAATTTGTAAACATCCCTAGTTGAGGGAAGCTAGAGTTTTGCTAGTTTATCTTCTGTGACTGAAGCTGCAAAATTCTTTGTGCTTTAAATGATGGCAAGGCTTAGTTGTACCACAATTATTAGGATTGTTACAGCTATGTTTTACAATGCTTTTAGCAATCATCTGATATTTAACTTACAGTATCTGCCCTTGTAAATCTTAATTAAATGCCTTCCCAGTTTCTAAATTTAAACAGTCATCTATCATATCTCAGCAGTAGTGTCTCTGTCCATTAAACCCTCCTCCCCACTAACATGCAGCATATACTACCAATGAATTTCGCACTGTGCTCATCTTCACAAGCATCAGTAATGTTGGAAAGGTGGAGTTATGGCAGCATAATATTCTCTGTCAGGAAAGGGGGTTATTGCCTCCTTTCTCACCCCTGCATACTGCCTAGAATTTTTCTTCTACAGGATTAACTTCAACATTCATGATGCTTTGAACAATTAATACAGGGCAGGATTTGAGAAAGTAGATCATTGGCCAAGACTGTACAGTCATGATATGTAGGACCTATAGTTGCCTGATTGTATCAGTATGAAAGGCAATTAAAGCATAAATCATGACATGCTCTCATTGTTAAAAGTTTAACTCCATAAAATGTATTTATCAGCATTTTTGATAATGAGTATGTCACAAATTGGGGCCAGAGATAGGAAAAATGAACTTGAGAAGATGAGGATTTGAAAAAAAAGGTGAAGAAGATAACTAGCAGAAGGGTTGGGAGTGAAAAATAATGAATTGGGAAAATAAACAGTCAGCGTGGTGCTATTTTTCATGTTATCACTACAGTCACACAAATCAAAAAACAGATGAAGGGCTTTTGTCATGAAAAAAAGGTAACAAATATTACTCTTGAATGTAAATTCTTAACGTGTGACAGCACTAGCCCACTTGAAAAAACTCAAGGTCATAAAGTTATTGTTGTCAACTAAATGCAAAGGGTTAGAGAGCCCACAAGAGCTGGAGTCTCCAGCACTGTGATGTTGTGAGCAGCCTTTAAAG
Source organism: Fulmarus glacialis (assembly GCF_000690835.1). Lineage (NCBI taxonomy): Eukaryota > Metazoa > Chordata > Aves > Procellariiformes > Procellariidae > Fulmarus > Fulmarus glacialis. Next base: position 5,576 of record NW_009211172.1, read on the forward strand.
AACTGGCAGGTAACAGCTGTGGAGAGGTGCAAGGTCAGTGGAGTCAGCGCCAGGTGCCACGACTAGAATAAGATCTAACCAGACAAAGTTGCTCCTGCATTACTGTAGCGTTTTTTCATTTTAAGTTTCTTCAGTCAGTTCACAGCTATAATAATTTCATATTATCATCCTCTTTCTCCAAAAAACATTTGACGATTTCAGTGGAAGTGACTCCAAACTGTAGTTCATTCTCCTGTGTGTTGCTTAGTGGTTTTCTCAGATAGGTGATGATAAGTGGAGGTGCAGCTGACTGAGTTCTACCGCAACACAATTTAATAAATGTTCATCTAATCATGCTTTAGGTGGGGTTTAATTTTTAGTGAGCCTAATTCATTCCCTTTGAAGACATCTGCGTACATACCATGCGATTGTTAGAGCAAGATAATGTCTAGTCTGAACTCTTCAATATCAAAGTTACTTTGCAGTGTTAGGATTGACTGATGCTTGTGCAGATGCTCTGCTACCGTGCCCAGGCTTGGCAGCTCTCCAACTATCACTTGCTCGTTTGCATCTTGCAGAAGTCAATGGCAGATTTCCATGTGACTTCTTTATTTTTCAGGTTCATATGGACTGTATACCACCTTCCTATTTAAATACTGTATGAAGGCCGGATTTGGAGCATATGTTTGCATGTTCCTGGCATAAATGTCATAGATCCACACCCTTATAATATTAAAATATACTACTGTTTCTTGTGCCCCTGCGTAGCCTTTGGGGGAGGGTTTTTTAGCCCATTGGATTGCTTTGCTCATCAGACTAAGAAACTTTATTACCAATGGAATGAGGAAGACGTCACCTCAGAAAAAGGAGAGATACCTGGAAGATCTAGCAATGGGCAAAAAAAGTCTAGTATGATATCCAAACCTCTCCTGTTTGTGTTGTCTACCCACGTTAAGGAGAACTGATAAGTTGTTTTTTTTTTCTTGGGAGACGTCTTGTATTGTGGATAAAAATATCTTCTTTTATTGTGGAGGGCAATGAGATGAACAAAGACCTTAGGCCTACCTAGGGCTCTCCTAAAAGTAAGGGAAAACACAGTTGTAAGGGACCTGAAGAAGTCATTATCTCTGCCTGTGCAGATAAACTTATGCTGGGCACAGATGGTAGTACCTGCATATGATGATCTGTATATATTGTGAGGGAAAATTTCAATGCAGGCAAAGCAGCGCCCTGGCAGACAATGACCAGGAATGGTCTGGGGCAGAGCAGTGGCCAAGGAACCTTCCCAACTTGTTGGTTTAAGATGCAGATATGTAGTTTGGTGAGGCAAAAGGGTTTACCTGTATGAATGCGTGACATGCCAGGCTAGCTGACATCAAGAGCAGTTTCTGATTTGTTTTATTTGCTGATAGAGGTGCAGCAATTTAGTTCATTCTCCCACCCCAAGACAAGTTCTGATGAGAAAGAAATCTTATGAGTGAGCTGAACTATCTGACAAAAGTCTGAAGCAATTCAGAAGATGGTGATGTGGTCATCAAGTATGCACCTTTTTGTGACATATTATGGTGAATTGCAGTGGTATTCAGAAACATAATTCAGAAAATTTTTGAAGTACTATAAGACAGAGTCATTGTTTGAGAAATGGTGGTTGGGTGTCATCATTTTGTGCAGAAATAGGAGCAGGTTCAAGTTTTTTTTCCCTCAAATCACATGCTTGAAATATGGATGGGAGCAAAGGGATTGTTTCTAAAACACATTTGCTTTGGGAAGTTTTATGTTCTCTGCCTGAAGCCAGCTTTAACTCCTTCCAAAACATTTATTTCTCATTATAATTTCTTATACTATCCCCTTCTTGCTAGCTTTGTAACACCTTCTCTCTTACCATATGTCCAAGATGTAATGTACTATTAACATAATTATATTTGTTACTGTAAAAAGAAAACACCATCCAAATTAATTTTCTTCAGTGTTTGGTTAGTGCTATGGCTGAAATTATAGACTTAATAGAAATTCTGAGACACATTTCATAGCTGTGTACACAATATTTTACCATAGCATTTATTGCATAGCATTTTATCTGGAATTTTTACCTGGTACAAAGATTAGCATTTCAGAAGTAGATAAACTCTTTTGGGGGAACATTTCACAGCTTAAACTTGCATATAGATGACGATTTACAGAGGTAGTAAGGCACCAGGGAAGCAAATGGTGGAGAATATTTTTAACTCTTGAGGTTCTGAGCACTAATTGCAAAAATCTATTAATTTTACTTTGAGCATTGCACAGAATATAAAATGGTCCTTAGGCAAAGCTAGAGCTCTGTTTTGGTTATTTTTTTTCTATATTTTTTTTCTACCTGATTTGAATATGCAGTCATAATTTCTAATATTCTGGAGCATGTTCCCTGTGATGAAAGACTGAAGAAACTGGTCTTGTTGAGCCTGAAAAAGAAAAGGTTTCAGGGGGGGACTAAAAAACTTTCCCCCAAAACCTATGAGAAAGGTACCACGAGGATGGATACAGGCTCTTCTCAGTACTGAATGGAGTAAGGACAAATGACAGTGGGCTGAAACAAGGAAGATTCAGGCAGAATATAAGGACAAACTTTTTCACCATGGGGACAAAAAATAACTAACAGGTTTTTCACTCTTCGTCGTTAGAAGTTTTTTCATGGACTGACTGGTTAAAGCCCTGAGCAACATGGTCTCATTACACAGATCATAGAATCATAGAATCATTAA
>NW_009211173.1:0-4509 GCF_000690835.1 Fulmarus glacialis
TCTCAATCATCTCAGCTAAGAACATACCTAGAGAAAAAAAAGTGAATATTTAAAATACAATTTTAAATTTATTCATTCGTTACCTATAGAAAGATGTATTTATTGCTGTCTCCAAAACAATCAGTATAGGGAGTCTGTGTTGTAGCAAAACGTCATACAAGTTAGTACATTTTATTGAAAGCTGTTATTAAGGTGAAAGCACCTTCCCTATGTTGAAATGCTATCTAGGAGAAGAGAAATAAGTAAAAGAAAGAAGGCTGCTTGTGGCAAGGTATCTAGTGTCTGTCGAAGCTTTCGGTTATTCCTGAAGCAGCCTGGAAAGAGAAGTTTCTGTCTTAGATATAATTAGTTCTTGAAGCTGAGTCTATTACCACTGTCTTTTTTGAAGGACTGCATTGGCTTAATTTCTGCAAATTAGTGATTTTTTTTTTTTGTTTTACCTGAGGATCTACACTGTATCAGCACAGTCTCTCTCAGGTATATCACTCTGTAAGACTTACATTTTGTCACACAACTAATTTGCACCTTGGGGAGTCATTAGCATTTAGTTGACAGAAATCTAAATATTCACGAAGACCTTAGTTAGCAAAAGCAATCACCCTCTTCACATACTTTTCAGTTTTAGTACTGAAAGCAAATTTGTGGTTAGTTCGCATATACCACCAAACATTCCTTTTTATATTTGTACATATTAATCTAATGTGCCAAATAGTTCCTTTATGTCTTCTGATGTGGAAGATGACGGTGAATGTAATGGCAGAGATAAAAATCTTATATGCAACGTTTCATATATTGTATGCTATAAAGTATGAAGATCTGAATCAACATGTAAGTCATAGAGGAAACAGAAAATTTCATATTCAGTATCATAACATTCTTGAAACAAATGTTCTCCTTTCCTTCCACTAGTTCTTTCTTGAAAGGGAATTGCTCTTACCTACTATGGAGAGAATGACAACCACGAAATCAAAAATATTCCAGCCTATAGTGAAGTAGTAATGGCGAAGTGAAATCAATTTCAGGACACATTCTCCAGTGAAAAGGATAATGAACACAAGGTTAATCCGGGATAAAATTGTTTCCATTTCTTTACTCTGGTCATCTGTTTCTACCATCATTGTGACCATGTTAAGGCAGATGAGTATCATGATGCTGATGTCAAATACTTGTTTGGTTACAAAATCAAAGACCATGCCTTGGAATTTGTTCTGCAAAAACAAAGATGGAATACAGTTCATACTCTGAAAATATTTGTCTTTACAAATGCCAAATGGGAAAGTAAGTCCCTACAAGATTTAGGAGTGCAGAGCAAGACCCATTCACAATACATCTGTTAATGTACACCAAACCCATGCTGGTTTGTGCCCCATCCTGTTAGAGCAGATCAAGGAGTGTACCACTGTTGGCTGAAGGGACGGGAAGGGAAACAATGCAAAAATAATAGTAATAACATTGACAATTGATACTATTGTGTAAAAAGGGTGGTATGACTTATACCCAGCAAGAGTACCAGCCAAACAGAAACTCGTTTTCTTATCTTTATTCTTAGCTGGTTTTACAATACTAACCCCCAAAGATGTCTCTCTCTTCCTTAAACTAATAGTGCTTGGTGAGATCGTTGGACCACTGAAGATGCATGTCTCAAACACACTATGACTGCAATATCCTAGTTTTCCTTTAGTACTTACTTAGATGTTTATTGCCATATGTCTCTCCTTAGAAAGACCACTTTTAACCACTCGGTGGATAAGGTGCAACAAGTATTTTATTTTTTCTAAACCCTGTAGGAGTTCAGTAAATAACGGAGTAGTTTCTTATCTTAAAGACAAATTTCTCCTAGTTTATGCTTTAGTCCCTAGGGCATTCCTTTATTCTGTAAAATAATCTGCGTCTGTCTTTCTCTTTCACATTAGGTGACCACTGCCCCCTTCTGTCTTCAGGAGCAAGGGCCAGTGCATCCCCATTTCCTACAAATTGTCTGAGAGGAGAAAAAACAGAAAATTAAGTTTATCCATGGGTAACAAGAACCAATAAATGATCCAATCAGCTGTACTTTTCTAGGATTTAGGCAGGGAATTACAAAATTTATCACATTAACCTTAGTCAATCCTACAGTTCATACTAAAGAGCGTATGATTTTAAATGAAACATGAATGATCTAGTCCGCTGAATTAAAAAAAAAGGGGACAAATTCTACCTTTACAAGAAAATAATGGGAAAAAATATTTTCTTTCCAGACATATAAACTTCTGTTGTTGGCTAAAATCATATTCCCAAATGATTATGTAATATTAGGGGTATTAAAATCAAATCACTCTTACCACTGGCCTCGGTATAGGTTTCTGTGGCTTTTTCGATCCCAATTTTTTCATTGCGTTGTAATATTTCTTCTGTTCTTCTGTCATAAATATATCCTGACCTCCAAAGTAAAGAAATAATATCAAAACTAATTACTATCATGTCCACACATAAAACACTTAACTACAGTATGTCTCTCTGTAATATTACATTTATATTTGATTTATATAACAAAAGTGATTTTTTCAGATATTTGTAGTGTGGATACTCATATGCATTCCTATCAAACAAAAAACCCCCTTACTGGTGCCTTGTCAGGCTGACGGTTGAGTTTTTCCAGTGTCTTCATGCTGACTTTTCCTGATAGGGCTAAAATGGTTCTTAGTATACTGATGCTGTTAAATAACTTGCTGATTAGGCTATGTTTAGTGCATAGGAGCCTGACTGGTGCCTTACATGGTCTAAATTCTAGATAGACTTTTAGGATTACAGCTAGCCAAGTCTGAAAGTGGGGTAACTTTGGGGGACAAGTTGTGTCAAGGGAGAATATTTGGGACTAATCTGAGGGTTTTAATGACAGCAAAAAAAAATCACCTTTGATATAAACTTAAGAAAAGTAATCCAAATCATGCCATAGCAAATTGTTGTTTAAAACACCACTGGAACCTTGACTAACTCAAATTAGCCTTTGTTTGCAGATGCAAATGCTGCCAGTCAGATGTGCAACTGACTGACTGAATTTCAGTATAAAGTAAATTGTGCTTATTGATAAGTCTGAACTAAGTCAAATGGAAACACAATGTCAAAGTCTGGTGGATATCGAAGCCCAAAGCATGTAGCCCCAGAAGTAGCCCCAGACATGTTTATGGCTCTTTTAAGAAGCTAAAGAATATTTTCACAAGGAAAAATTTCTGTAGTTCACAATTGACTTTTACTGTAGATTCTGTTTGGTACTGCTGCTTTTTGTTTAGTGATTGGATAAAACCAAATATGAAACTGCTTTTTCACAGCATACAAAGATTTAGAATGATCCTGAGGTTCTAGTTTTTGGCAGTTGAAGGCTAAGAATCGTGAGGCTTCAAAATATTTTAAATGTGATTATTTGTATTTTTAAAGTTATTTTAAATAAAACTATATGCATTATCAATATAATTATTTTAAACATACTTGTCTGCCAAATGTATACATAAAAAAATCCTTCCTTTTGTATCTTTGCTTTATTATTGCTAATAAATTATAGATTATATTTGTGATTAACAAGTTCATCTCATTTCTCACAAAAGTGTTAGAAAAATAGAGCTGTTTTGTACACATTTTTACTTGCATCTTTAAGCTTATTTGTGTGAGGTCTATTGGACTTACTCTTAACCCATGTTTAATCAGTTTGCAGAACTATTATCTATTGTATGAACACAGTGCCATATTGTATCTTCATTAGGTGTCAACAGTTTATAAGATTAATTAAAATTAATTTATCTTAACTCTTTAAAGTTAATTAAAAAAGAAACTCTTCCACGGCAGATAATATTACATCTAATCAAAAGAATAACGCACATTCCCTTTTTGCATCTTTATTTTACCTCTTGCACAATTTGCAAATTATTATGAACTGACTCATGATTTGTCCCTCTTTGCTTGTCAAAATGCTGAAATGCAAAAGTCATACCACATCCACAGATTAAACACAGATTATGTTAAAAAAGAGATATTTTTATTCAAGGACTTGAAATAACTTTTGATTTTTATTAGCTTTATATAAATAAGTTATTAATTCATTATAGCTAATAATTTATAGCACTATGGAAACATTTTAAATACTTATCTTCTTTTTTTGTTGGTTGAAGTTGTCTATAATGACACCAATGAAAAGGTTCAAGGTAAAGAATGATCCAAATATGATAAAGATGACAAAATAAAGATACATATACAAGTTGTCCTCATACTTAGGTTGATCTTCTACCTACAAAATATTATAAATTTTATTACCCATGAGATGTAAACAACAATGTATATAATTTATTAATAGGTATATGCTCTCTCAGCTAGAAGAGCTATAAACTGCACTCAGTTATTAAAAAGACTCAACATGTCCATTTCAATCAATATTTGGAGAATTGGAAGCTGACAGAATGATTACTCATATGGAACTTTAAAGTCAATGTGCACACAGATATGTTTATGTATGTACATAGAATCATAGAATCATTAAGG